>NW_028234002.1:142500-170000 GCF_037954325.1 Fistularia commersonii
CTACGGCGGGTCACGTGTGCCGACTCGACTCGGAGACAATCAACCACCACGCGTCAGGGGAGAAAATAAAACCCTCCTCCTAGACGGCCACTCCAACACTATCCCGCGGGATGTCCCCTCGAAAAAACGAGTAAAGTCCCTTGCAGCGCGGACAAAGGAAAAGCCCGTGGGCTTTATGGGCTTTACCTTCTCTCCCATTAGGAGTGCATTGAGAAACCTCAGAAATAACCCAAGAAAGCTTCTTGGAGAGATTGCTGTCACCCTCACACTGTCTTAAAACAACACTCGTTTGCTTTCCACACGGATTTTAGGCCGCTTTTTACAATTGAACACCCAAATTGCTCCATTTACTCTCACTGCGGCGGGCCTCTGGTACTCCATGGAGTACCAGGACTAGTTCGGCCCGGCGTTCACCCCCCCGAGGAGTACCAGGGCCCAGAGCGGAATACATGGATGTTATCGCCCTGTTACCGAATTATATCGATACCGATGTGCTTTTCACCTCATTGCTGAGTGGATTTATAAACAGGAACACCGAAACAGCTCCTTTCAGCTTCACGGCAGAAACGCCCCTGGTAATCCATGGAGTACCAGGGGAAAGCCTGTAAAATAAGCCCATACACACTTCTAACATGGCCTTTATCACCCTGTTACTGCATTACGATGACACCCATTTGCTTTTGATCTCATTGTCTGCCAACGTACGGAAAAAGCGGGGGGGCATTAAGGGGGGGAGAGAGAGAGACATGGAGATTTTCTCAGCCTCTCATTCTTTTTTTTTTTTTTTTTTTAATTGAACATAAATAGTACACGCAAATGTACAAATAAACATGGCAAGGTAGAACTGAATGTCAATGAAACAACCAGGCATGAAGAAGAAAAGGACATAAGGACATTCGTTCTGTATGTATTCAGAAGTTAATAGTGTTAACGGTTTGTGAGAAATTTACATTGCTAGACAAAAAAAGAAATTAAAAGGAAATAATTAAATAAATAGATAGACCAATGAAATTAAAACCGAAAAAAAAAAATGCAAGGGGAATACGACATGTAATTAAGTTGGCGATTCACAAGGAATCTCAGACATCAAACTGTATATTTTTTGTTGTTTATATATAAACATATATAAACAAACATATATTGTTTGTTGTTTATTTTTGGGATATATTGAGGAATATTTAATGGAAAGGAGTCACAATCGCTTTTTGACAATGTCGAAGTGTATAGGTGGCTATAGAATTTAAAGTTTTCATTGGAAATGATAGCCTCATCTGTAATTTCCTTGTTGTTAAGACGGGCTTCCGCTTTGCTCCGCTCCTCCTCTCCTCCGCTCTTCCGCTCCGGGCCCTGGAACTCCCGATCCGCGGGACTTCGGTGAATTCCGGGCCAGTTTTTTGCTCTTCTGCTCTCCTCCCCTCCTCCGCTTCTTCGCTCCCCCGCTTTGGACCCTGGAACTCTTGAACAGGGCCGGGCTTCTGCCCTCCGCCTCTCCTCTGCTCATCCGCTCCAGGCCCTGGCACTCCCTGTGATCCAGTCATTCGCATGTGCGTGCCCGGAGGTCCGGGAGCTCCACTCAAACGTCCGGGGGGGGTAAGGGTAAGGGGTCCTGTCCCCCCCCCTCGCCGCCTCTGAGAAGAGAAACATCTCCTCCACTCCTCCGCTCCTCCGCTGCGGAACCAGGTATTACCGATCCGCCGGACTCAGGCGAATTGCAGAAAGGGGTTTTGCCGTCCTCCGCTCCTCCGCTCCTCCGTTTCGGGCCCTGGAACTCCCGAACCGCTGGACACAAGCGAATCACGGTCCGGGCTTCTGCTCTCCTCCGCTCCTCACCTCATCCGCTCCAGGCCCTGGTACTCCGTGTCCGCGGGAACCCCCCCCAACCCACAAAAACAAACTCTCACACACACACAAACACACGCACACACACACACACACACACACACACACACACACATACACACGCATACACACACACAAACACACAAACACACAGAGACACACCTGAACTCATCATAGCTGTGCTAATAGCATTGGCCGAAACGTTTCCACAACCAAACCAACATTAGCTCATCCACTCATTCACATATGTGTGTGCCCGGAGGTCCGGGAGCTCCAGTCATAAGTCCGGGTGATCTATGTCCGGAGAAGGCTCACATTAGCCGCTCTAAGGGGTCCTGCTGCCCCCCAGCTTCCCGGCCTTTGAGAAGAGACACATAACTCCGCTCTTCCGCTTCTCCGCTATGGGCCCTGGTACTCCCGATCCTCCGAACTCAGGTGAATTGCGTGACGTGCTTCTGCTCTCCTATAAGCCCCTACACACTTCGAACACGGCTGTTATCACCCTGTTACTGCATTTCAATGACACCCATTTGCTTTCGATCTCAGTGTCTGCCACCGTACGGAAAAGCGGGGGGGTGGGGGGTGGGGGGGCATAAGCGCATTCGTGCTGTAAGTAATCAGAAGTTAATAGTGTTAACGGTTTGCGAGAAATTTTTAATGCTAGACAAAAAAAGAAAATTAAAAGGATATAATTAAATAAATAGATAGAAAAATAAAATTAAAAACGAAAAAAAAAAAATTGTGAGGGGAATATAACATGTAATTAAGTTGGCGGTTCACAGGGAATCTCAGACATCAAACTGTTTTTAATTGAACATAAATAGTACACCCAAATATACAAATGTACAAATAAACATAGCAAGTTAGAACTGAATGTCAATGAAACAACCAGGCATGAGGAAGCAACGGACATGAGGACATTTGTTCTGTATGTAATGAGAAGTTAATAGTGTTACAGGTTTGTGAGAAATTTACAGTGCTAGACAAAAAACGAAATTAAAAGGAAATAATTAGATAAATAGATAGACAAATGAAATTAAAACCAAAAAAAAAAAATGCAAGGGGAATACGACATGTAATTAAGTTGGCGATTCACAAGGAATCTCAGACATCAAACTGTATATTTTTTGTTGTTTATATATAAACATATATAAACAAACATATATTGTTTGTTGTTTATTTTTGGGATATATTGAGGAATATTTAATGGAAAGGAGTCACAATCGCTTTTTGACAATGTCGAAGTGTATACGTGGCTATAGAATTTAAAGTTTTCATTAGAAATTATAGCCTCATCTGTAATTTCCTTGTTGTTAAGACGGGCTTCCGCTTTGCTCCGCTCCTCCTCTCCTCCGCTCCTCCGCTCTTCCGCTCCGGGCCCTGGAACTCCCGATCCGCGGGACTTCGGTGAATGCCGGGCCAGTTTTTTGCTCTTCTGCTCTCCTCCCCTCCTCCGCTTCTTCGCTCCCCCGCTTTGGACCCTGGAACTCTTGAACAGGGCCGGGCTTCTGCCCTCCGCCTCTCCTCTGCTCATCCGCTCCAGGCCCTGGCACTCCCTGTGATCCAGTCATTCGCATGTGCGTGCCCGGAGGTCCGGGAGCTCCACTCAAACGTCCGGGGGGGGTAAGGGTAAGGGGTCCTGTCCCCACCCCTCGCCGCCTCTGAGAAGAGAAACATCTCCTCCACTCCTCCGCTCCTCCGCTGCGGAACCAGGTATTACCGATCCGCCGGACTCAGGCGAATTGCAGAAAGGGGTTTTGCCGTCCTCCGCTCCTCCGCTCCTCCGTTTCGGGCCCTGGAACTCCCGAACCGCTGGACACAAGCGAATCACGGTCCGGGCTTCTGCTCTCCTCCGCTCCTCACCTCATCCGCTCCAGGCCCTGGTACTCCGTGTCCGCGGGAACCCCCCCCAACCCACAAAAACAAACTCTCACACACACACAAACACACGCACACACACACACACACACACACACACACACAAACACACAAACACACACAGACACACCTGAACTCATCATCGCTGTGCTGATAGCATTGGCCGAAACGTATCCACAACCAAACCAACATTAGCTCATCCAGTCATTCACATATGTGTGTGCCCAGAGGTCCGGGAGCTCCAGTCATAACTCCGAGTGATCTCTGTCCGGAGTAGGCTCACCTTAGCCGGTCTAAGGGGTCCTGCTGCCCCCCAGCTTCCCCGCCTTTGAGAAGAGACACATAACTCCGCTCTTCCGCTTCTCCGCTATGGGCCCTGGTACTCCCGATCCTCCGAACTCAGGTGAATTGCGTGACGTGCTTCTGCTCTCCTATAAGCCCCTACACACTTCGAACACGGCTGTTATCACCCTGTTACTGCATTTCAATGACACCCATTTGCTTTCGATCTCAGTGTCTGCCTCCGTACGGAAAAAGCGGGATGGGTGGGGGGGCATAAGCGCATTCGTGCTGTAAGTAATCAGAAGTTAATAGTGTTAACGGTTTGCGAGAAATTTTTAATGCTAGACAAAAAAAGAAAATTAAAAGGATATAATTAAATAAATAGATAGAAAAATAAAATTAAAAACGAAAAAAAAAAATTGTGAGGGGAATATAACATGTAATTAAGTTGGCGGTTCACAAGGAATCTCAGACATCAAACTGTTTTTAATTGAACATAAATAGTACACCCAAATATACAAATGTACAAATAAACATAGCAAGGTAGAACTGAATGTCAATGAAACAACCAGGGATGAGGAAGCAACGGACATCAGGACATTTGTTCTGTATGTAATGAGAAGTTAATAGTGTTACAGGTTTGTGAGAAATTTACAGTGCGAGACAAAAAAAGAAATTAAAAGGAAGTAATTAAATCAATAGATAGACAAATAAGAAATTAAAACGAAAAAAAAAAAAAAAAATTGCAAGGGGAATGTAACATGTAATCAAGTTGTTTTTTTTTTTTTGTTTTTTTTTTTACCAAAAAAAAAAGGAACCTCGGACATGGGTAACTATATTTTTTTGTTTTCGGATTTTTCCATAAGTTTTAAGGATTTTTTTTTTTTTTTTTATATTTCAAAATCGTTTATGAAGACATTAAAATTTGGGGAGCATTTTTGCATTCTGTTCTTGTGAATGAAGAACTTGGCCAGGCCTAAAAGAACATTGACACAGAGTTCATCTGTTATGTTGCTTATAAGTAAACAGAATGTTATATCATCTTTTGAGAAGGAAACTGGTGACGATGGAATGAGAAGGAGAAAAAATATATGGTCAGTGGTTTCAATGTTGTCTTCACAAAATGTACAAATATTATCTTCAAAATTAAAGCGTACCCTCGATAATTCCTTAGATGGGTAGATGTCAGTCATAATTTTGAAGTGGGTCTCTTTTGCCTTGGGGGTATGGGTAGAGTCAGATACATAGTTCGCAGCGTGGCAATCGATTCCTCATCAAATTTATTTAAAATATCCTTTTTTTTTTTTTTGACGTCCAGGGAATAAGTTTCCTGTGAAACATTTCCTAATAAAGGAGTTGCCGCGCTTTCTGTCCACAATTGAGATTCCCTGGAGTGATAGTCGGGGTAACTGTGGTTGTACGGTTCGGTGCGTCATTATATTTTTGGTCAGGAATACAAATTGTCGAGGCAGTGCGTTTCGTAACTTTAGCAACTCTAATATGGGAGGCTTGAATCTGTGTGTAGTACAGAACTGCTCATTGTCCAGAGGACTGCCAGTGTCATCCATCAAGTCAATTATCGACCATATACCTTTCTCAAAGCATTCCTTGTAAAACAGAGGTTTGTTGCCATGCAGTACATATCGATTGTTCCAAACTATTATACTGTGTGGTGAGAAATTGTGTACGTATATCATTTTCCAGTATAATAATATTTGTTTATGGAACTCTGAACATTTGACAGGAATCTTGTTGATATCCAAGTCAGAGATAAGCAGAAGACTCAGGCCGCCGACTTTGTTGAATAAGTAGTTTGGAGTACAATACCAGAAAGAACGATGAGGTTTGATCCAGGATTTCAACCAGTTCACCTTCAATGTCCCATTCAAGCAGTCCGACTCTATCACTTTCAGCCCTCCTTCACTTGTTTCTTTCACCATATGTGATTTTTCTTAGATGGTGTGGTCTGTTCCTCCAGATAAAGTTGAAATTGATTTGGTTAACAGATTTTACGAGTTGATTTGGAGCAGCATTGGAATACGCTGGGTATATACATCTGGATAAACACATCCATTTTAGTCAAATATATCCGGCCTAATATTGATAAATCTCTCTGGAGCCATATATTAGAATTAAGCTTTACTTTGATTCAGTTTAGATTCAATGTTCCTGGATTGATTTAACGTTTGGTCCTTGGATAGGAAAATGCTCAAGTATTTTATTTCTGATTTCATAGAAACATCGCTGATTTCCTTTAGTGGCGAGTCATGCAGCGCAAGAAGTTTGCATTTCTTTAAGTTTAATGACAATCCTGAAGCCTTGGAGAATGTTTTGGTTTTTTTCAGCACTTATTGGGACTTGATGTTCATTTTTCAAAACTAAGGTTGTGTCATCTGCCAGCAGGCTAATAACAATTTCTGTCCCCAACATTACTTCTGTCCCACACGTATACACACACACACACACACACACACACACACACACACACCTTAATTCCACTCTTTTATATACGCATGTCTGGAGTTCCGGGAGCTCGTTCTCAACGTTCTGGGGATAATCATAGCTGTGCTGATAGCATTGGCCGAAACGTATCCACAACCAAACCAACATTAGCTCATCCACTCATTCACATATGTGTGTGCCCAGAGGTCCGGGAGCTCCAGTCATAAGTCCGGGTGATATCTGTCCGGAGTAGGCTCACATTAGCCGGTCTAAGGGGTCCTGCTGCCCCCCAGCTTCCCCGCCTTTGAGAAGAGACACATAACTCCGCTCTTCCGCTTCTCCGCTATGGGCCCTGGTACTCCCGATCCTCCGAACTCAGGTGAATTGCGTGACGTGCTTCTGCTCTACTATAAGCCCCTACACACTTCGAACACGGCTGTTATCACCCTGTTACTGCATTTCAATGACACCCATTTGCTTTCGATCTCAGTGTCTGCCTCCGTACGGAAAAAGCGGGATGGGTGGGGGGGCATAAGCGCATTCGTGCTGTAAGTAATCAGAAGTTAATAGTGTTAACGGTTTGCGAGAAATTTTTAATGCTAGACAAAAAAAGAAAATTAAAAGGATATAATTAAATAAATAGATAGAAAAATAAAATTAAAAACGAAAAAAAAAAATTGTGAGGGGAATATAACATGTAATTAAGTTGGCGGTTCACAAGGAATCTCAGACATCAAACTGTTTTTAATTGAACATAAATAGTACACCCAAATATACAAATGTACAAATAAACATAGCAAGGTAGAACTGAATGTCAATGAAACAACCAGGGATGAGGAAGCAACGGACATCAGGACATTTGTTCTGTATGTAATGAGAAGTTAATAGTGTTACAGGTTTGTGAGAAATTTACAGTGCGAGACAAAAAAAGAAATTAAAAGGAAGTAATTAAATCAATAGATAGACAAATAAGAAATTAAAACGAAAAAAAAAAAAAAAAAATTGCAAGGGGAATGTAACATGTAATCAAGTTGGTTTTTTTTTTTTGTTTTTTTTTTTTTACCAAAAAAAAAAGGAACCTCGGACATGGGTAACTATATTTTTTAGTTTTTGGATTTTTCCATAAGTTTTAAGGATTTTTTTTTTTTTTTTTTTATATTTCAAAATCGTTTATGAAGACATTAAAATTTGGGGAGCATTTTTGCATTCTGTTCTTGTGAATGAAGAACTTGGCCAGGCCTAAAAGAACATTGACACAGAGTTCATCTGTTATGTTGCTTATAAGTAAACAGAATGTTATATCATCTTTTGAGAAGGAAACTGGTGACGATGGAATGAGAAGGAGAAAAAATATATGGTCAGTGGTTTCAATGTTGTCTTCACAAAATGTACAAATATTATCTTCAAAATTAAAGCGTACCCTCGATAATTCCTTAGATGGGTAGATGTCAGTCATAATTTTGAAGTGGGTCTCTTTTGCCTTGGGGGTATGGGTAGAGTCAGATACATGGTTCGCAGCGTGGCAATCGATTCCTCATCAAATTTATTTAAAATATCCTTTTTTTTTTTTTTGACGTCCAGGGAATAAGTTTCCTGTGAAACATTTCCTAATAAAGGAGTTGCCGCGCTTTCTGTCCACAATTGAGATTCCCTGGAGTGATAGTCGGGGTAACTGTGGTTGTACGGTTCGGTGCGTCATTATATTTTTGGTCAGGAATACAAATTGTCGAGGCAGTGCGTTTCGTAACTTTAGCAACTCTAATATGGGAGGCTTGAATCTGTGTGTAGTACAGAACTGCTCATTGTCCAGAGGACTGCCAGTGTCATCCATCAAGTCAATTATCGACCATATACCTTTCTCAAAGCATTCCTTGTAAAACAGAGGTTTGTTGCCATGCAGTACATATCGATTGTTCCAAACTATTATACTGTGTGGTGAGAAATTGTGTACGTATATCATTTTCCAGTATAATAATATTTGTTTATGGAACTCTGAACATTTGACAGGAATCTTGTTGATATCCAAGTCAGAGATAAGCAGAAGACTCAGGCCGCCGACTTTGTTGAATAAGTAGTTTGGAGTACAATACCAGAAAGAACGATGAGGTTTGATCCAGGATTTCAACCAGTTCACCTTCAATGTCCCATTCAAGCAGTCCGACTCTATCACTTTCAGCCCTCCTTCACTTGTTTCTTTCACCATATGTGATTTTTCTTAGATGGTGTGGTCTGTTCCTCCAGATAAAGTTGAAATTGATTTGGTTAACAGATTTTACGAGTTGATTTGGAGCAGCATTGGAATACGCTGGGTATATACATCTGGATAAACACATCCATTTTAGTCAAATATATCCGGCCTAATATTGATAAATCTCTCTGGAGCCATATATTAGAATTAAGCTTTACTTTGATTCAGTTTAGATTCAATGTTCCTGGATTGATTTAACGTTTGGTCCTTGGATAGGAAAATGCTCAAGTATTTTATTTCTGATTTCATAGAAACATCGCTGATTTCCTTTAGTGGCGAGTCATGCAGCGCAAGAAGTTTGCATTTCTTTAAGTTTAATGACAATCCTGAAGCCTTGGAGAATGTTTTGGTTTTTTTCAGCACTTATTGGGACTTGATGTTCATTTTTCAAAACTAAGGTTGTGTCATCCGCCAGCAGGCTAATAACAATTTCTGTCCCCAACATTACTTCTGTCCCACACGTATACACACACACACACACACACACAAACACACACACACACACACACACACACCTTAATTCCACTCTTTTATATACGCATGTCTGGAGTTCCGGGAGCTCGTTCTCAACGTTCTGGGGATAATCATAGCTGTGCTGATAGCATTGGCCGAAACGTATCCACAACCAAACCAACATTAGCTCATCCACTCATTCACATATGTGTGTGCCCAGAGGTCCGGGAGCTCCAGTCATAACTCCGGGTGATCTCTGTCCGGAGTAGGCTCACCTTAGCCGGTCTAAGGGGTCCTGCTGCCCCCCAGCTTCCCCGCCTTTGAGAAGAGACACATAACTCCGCTCTTCCGCTTCTCCGCTATGGGCCCTGGTACTCCCGATCCTCCGAACTCAGGTGAATTGCGTGACGTGCTTCTGCTCTCCTATAAGCCCCTACACACTTCGAACACGGCTGTTATCACCCTGTTACTGCATTTCAATGACACCCATTTGCTTTCGATCTCAGTGTCTGCCTCCGTACGGAAAAAGCGGGATGGGTGGGGGGGCATAAGCGCAATCGTGCTGTAAGTAATCAGAAGTTAATAGTGTTAACGGTTTGCGAGAAATTTTTAATGCTAGACAAAAAAAGAAAATTAGAAGGATATAATTAAATAAATAGATAGAAAAATAAAATTAAAAACGAAAAAAAAAAATTGTGAGGGGAATATAACATGTAATTAAGTTGGCGGTTCACAAGGAATCTCAGACATCAAACTGTTTTTAATTGAACATAAATAGTACACCCAAATATACAAATGTACAAATAAACATAGCAAGGTAGAACTGAATGTCAATGAAACAACCAGGGATGAGGAAGCAACGGACATCAGGACATTTGTTCTGTATGTAATGAGAAGTTAATAGTGTTACAGGTTTGTGAGAAATTTACAGTGCGAGACAAAAAAAGAAATTAAAAGGAAGTAATTAAATCAATAGATAGACAAATAAGAAATTAAAACGAAAAAAAAAAAAAAAATTGCAAGGGGAATGTAACATGTAATCAAGTTGTTTTTTTTGTTTTTTTTTTTTTTTTTACCAAAAAAAAAAGGAACCTCGGACATGGGTAACTATATTTTTTTGTTTTCGGATTTTTCCATAAGTTTTAAGGATTTTTTTTTTTTTTTTTATATTTCAAAATCGTTTATGAAGACATTAAAATTTGGGGAGCATTTTTGCATTCTGTTCTTGTGAATGAAGAACTTGGCCAGGCCTAAAAGAACATTGACACAGAGTTCATCTGTTATGTTGCTTATAAGTAAACAGAATGTTATATCATCTTTTGAGAAGGAAACTGGTGACGATGGAATGAGAAGGAGAAAAAATATATGGTCAGTGGTTTCAATGTTGTCTTCACAAAATGTACAAATATTATCTTCAAAATTAAAGCGTACCCTCGATAATTCCTTAGATGGGTAGATGTCAGTCATAATTTTGAAGTGGGTCTCTTTTGCCTTGGGGGTATGGGTAGAGTCAGATACATAGTTCGCAGCGTGGCAATCGATTCCTCATCAAATTTATTTAAAATATCCTTTTTTTTTTTTTTGACGTCCAGGGAATAAGTTTCCTGTGAAACATTTCCTAATAAAGGAGTTGCTGCGCTTTCTGTCCACAATTGAGATTCCCTGGAGTGATAGTCGGGGTAACTGTGGTTGTACGGTTCGGTGCGTCATTATATTTTTGGTCAGGAATACAAATTGTCGAGGCAGTGCGTTTCGTAACTTTAGCAACTCTAATATGGGAGGCTTGAATCTGTGTGTAGTACAGAACTGCTCATTGTCCAGAGGACTGCCAGTGTCATCCATCAAGTCAATTATTGACCATATACCTTTCTCAAAGCATTCCTTGTAAAACAGAGGTTTGTTGCCATGCAGTACATATCGATTGTTCCAAACTATTATACTGTGTGGTGAGAAATTGTGTACGTATATCATTTTCCAGTATAATAATATTTGTTTATGGAACTCTGAACATTTGACAGGAATCTTGTTGATATCCAAGTCAGAGATAAGCAGAAGACTCAGGCCGCCGACTTTGTTGAATAAGTAGTTTGGAGTACAATACCAGAAAGAACGATGAGGTTTGATCCGGGATTTCAACCAGTTCACCTTCAATGTCCCATTCAAGCAGTCCAACTCTATCACTTTCAGCCCTCCTTCACTTGTTTCTTTCACCATATGTGATTTTTCTTAGATGGTGTGGTCTGTTCCTCCAGATAAAGTTGAAATTGATTTGGTTAACAGATTTTACGAGTTGATTTGGAGCAGCATTGGAATACGCTGGGTATATACATCTGGATAAACACATCCATTTTAGTCAAATATATCCGGCCTAATATTGATAAATCTCTCTGGAGCCATATATTAGAATTAAGCTTTACTTTGATTCAGTTTAGATTCAATGTTCCTGGATTGATTTAACGTTTGGTCCTTGGATAGGAAAATGCTCAAGTATTTTATTTCTGATTTCATAGAAACATCGCTGATTTCCTTTAGTGGCGAGTCATGCAGCGCAAGAAGTTTGCATTTCTTTAAGTTTAATGACAATCCTGAAGCCTTGGAGAATGTTTTGGTTTTTTTCAGCACTTATTGGGACTTGATGTTCATTTTTCAAAACTAAGGTTGTGTCATCTGCCAGCAGGCTAATAACAATTTCTGTCCCCAACATTACTTCTGTCCCACACGTATACACACACACACACACACACACACACACACACACACACACACACACACACACCTTAATTCCACTCTTTTATATACGCATGTCTGGAGTTCCGGGAGCTCGTTCTCAACGTTCTGGGGATAATCATAGCTGTGCTGATAGCATTGGCCGAAACGTATCCACAACCAAACCAACATTAGCTCATCCACTCATTCACATATGTGTGTGCCCAGAGGTCCGGGAGCTCCAGTCATAAGTCCGGGTGATCTATGTCCGGAGAAGACTCACATTAGCCGGTCTAAGGGGTCCTGCTGCCCCCCAGTTTCCCCGCCTTTGAGAAGAGACACATAACTCCGCTCTTCCGCTTCTCCGCTATGGGCCCTGGTACTCCCGATCCTCCGAACTCAGGTGAATTGCGTGACGTGCTTCTGCTCTCCTATAAGCCCCTACACACTTCGAACACGGCTGTTATCACCCTGTTACTGCATTTCAATGACACCCATTTGCTTTCGATCTCAGTGTCTGCCTCCGTACGGAAAAAGCGGGATGGGTGGGGGGGCATAAGCGCATTCGTGGTGTAAGTAATCAGAAGTTAATAGTGTTAACGGTTTGCGAGAAATTTTTAATGCTAGACAAAAAAAGAAAATTAGAAGGATATAATTAAATAAATAGATAGAAAAATAAAATTAAAAACGAAAAAAAAAAATTGTGAGGGGAATATAACATGTAATTAAGTTGGCGGTTCACAAGGAATCTCAGACATCAAACTGTTTTTAATTGAACATAAATAGTACACCCAAATATACAAATGTACAAATAAACATAGCAAGGTAGAACTGAATGTCAATGAAACAACCAGGGATGAGGAAGCAACGGACATCAGGACATTTGTTCTGTATGTAATGAGAAGTTAATAGTGTTACAGGTTTGTGAGAAATTTACAGTGCGAGACAAAAAAAGAAATTAAAAGGAAGTAATTAAATCAATAGATAGACAAATAAGAAATTAAAACGAAAAAAAAAAAAAAAAATTGCAAGGGGAATGTAACATGTAATCAAGTTGTTTTTTTTGTTTTGTTTTTTTTTTTTACCAAAAAAAAAAGGAACCTCGGACATGGGTAACTATATTTTTTTGTTTTCGGATTTTTCCATAAGTTTTAAGGATTTTTTTTTTTTTTTTTTATATTTCAAAATCGTTTATGAAGACATTAAAATTTGGGGAGCATTTTTGCATTCTGTTCTTGTGAATGAAGAACTTGGCCAGGCCTAAAAGAACATTGACACAGAGTTCATCTGTTATGTTGCTTATAAGTAAACAGAATGTTATATCATCTTTTGAGAAGGAAACTGGTGACGATGGAATGAGAAGGAGAAAAAATATATGGTCAGTGGTTTCAATGTTGTCTTCACAAAATGTACAAATATTATCTTCAAAATTAAAGCGTACCCTCGATAATTCCTTAGATGGGTAGATGTCAGTCATAATTTTGAAGTGGGTCTCTTTTGCCTTGGGGGTATGGGTAGAGTCAGATACATAGTTCGCAGCGTGGCAATCGATTCCTCATCAAATTTATTTAAAATATCCTTTTTTTTTTTTTTGACGTCCAGGGAATAAGTTTCCTGTGAAACATTTCCTAATAAAGGAGTTGCCGCGCTTTCTGTCCACAATTGAGATTCCCTGGAGTGATAGTCGGGGTAACTGTGGTTGTACGGTTCGGTGCGTCATTATATTTTTGGTCAGGAATACAAATTGTCGAGGCAGTGCGTTTCGTAACTTTAGCAACTCTAATATGGGAGGCTTGAATCTGTGTGTAGTACAGAACTGCTCATTGTCCAGAGGACTGCCAGTGTCATCCATCAAGTCAATTATCGACCATATACCTTTCTCAAAGCATTCCTTGTAAAACAGAGGTTTGTTGCCATGCAGTACATATCGATTGTTCCAAACTATTATACTGTGTGGTGAGAAATTGTGTACGTATATCATTTTCCAGTATAATAATATTTGTTTATGGAACTCTGAACATTTGACAGGAATCTTGTTGATATCCAAGTCAGAGATAAGCAGAAGACTCAGGCCGCCGACTTTGTTGAATAAGTAGTTTGGAGTACAATACCAGAAAGAACGATGAGGTTTGATCCAGGATTTCAACCAGTTCACCTTCAATGTCCCATTCAAGCAGTCCGACTCTATCACTTTCAGCCCTCCTTCACTTGTTTCTTTCACCATATGTGATTTTTCTTAGATGGTGTGGTCTGTTCCTCCAGATAAAGTTGAAATTGATTTGGTTAACAGATTTTACGAGTTGATTTGGAGCAGCATTGGAATACGCTGGGTATATACATCTGGATAAACACATCCATTTTAGTCAAATATATCCGGCCTAATATTGATAAATCTCTCTGGAGCCATATATTAGAATTAAGCTTTACTTTGATTCAGTTTAGATTCAATGTTCCTGGATTGATTTAACGTTTGGTCCTTGGATAGGAAAATGCTCAAGTATTTTATTTCTGATTTCATAGAAACATCGCTGATTTCCTTTAGTGGCGAGTCATGCAGCGCAAGAAGTTTGCATTTCTTTAAGTTTAATGACAATCCTGAAGCCTTGGAGAATGTTTTGGTTTTTTTCAGCACTTATTGGGACTTGATGTTCATTTTTCAAAACTAAGGTTGTGTCATCTGCCAGCAGGCTAATAACAATTTCTGTCCCCAACATTACTTCTGTCCCACACGTATACACACACACACACACACACACACACACACACACACACACCTTAATTCCACTCTTTTATATACGCATGTCTGGAGTTCCGGGAGCTCGTTCTCAACGTTCTGGGGATAATCATAGCTGTGCTGATAGCATTGGCCGAAACGTATCCACAACCAAACCAACATTAGCTCATCCACTCATTCATATATGTGTGTGCCCAGAGGTCCGGGAGCTCCAGTCATAACTCCGGGTGATATCTGTCCGGAGTAGGCTCACATTAGCCGGTCTAAGGGGTCCTGCTGCCCCCCAGCTTCCCCGCCTTTGAGAAGAGACACATAACTCCGCTCTTCCGCTTCTCCGCTATGGGCCCTGGTACTCCCGATCCTCCGAACTCAGGTGAATTGCGTGACGTGCTTCTGCTCTACTATAAGCCCCTACACACTTCGAACACGGCTGTTATCACCCTGTTACTGCATTTCAATGACACCCATTTGCTTTCGATCTCAGTGTCTGCCTCCGTACGGAAAAAGCGGGATGGGTGGGGGGGCATAAGCGCATTCGTGCTGTAAGTAATCAGAAGTTAATAGTGTTAACGGTTTGCGAGAAATTTTTAATGCTAGACAAAAAAAGAAAATTAAAAGGATATAATTAAATAAATAGATAGAAAAATAAAATTAAAAACGAAAAAAAAAAATTGTGAGGGGAATATAACATGTAATTAAGTTGGCGGTTCACAAGGAATCTCAGACATCAAACTGTTTTTAATTGAACATAAATAGTACACCCAAATATACAAATGTACAAATAAACATAGCAAGGTAGAACTGAATGTCAATGAAACAACCAGGGATGAGGAAGCAACGGACATCAGGACATTTGTTCTGTATGTAATGAGAAGTTAATAGTGTTACAGGTTTGTGAGAAATTTACAGTGCGAGACAAAAAAAGAAATTAAAAGGAAGTAATTAAATCAATAGATAGACAAATAAGAAATTAAAACGAAAAAAAAAAAAAAAAATTGCAAGGGGAATGTAACATGTAATCAAGTTGTTTTTTTTTTTTTGTTTTTTTTTTTACCAAAAAAAAAAGGAACCTCGGACATGGGTAACTATATTTTTTTGTTTTCGGATTTTTCCATAAGTTTTAAGGATTTTTTTTTTTTTTTTTATATTTCAAAATCGTTTATGAAGACATTAAAATTTGGGGAGCATTTTTGCATTCTGTTCTTGTGAATGAAGAACTTGGCCAGGCCTAAAAGAACATTGACACAGAGTTCATCTGTTATGTTGCTTATAAGTAAACAGAATGTTATATCATCTTTTGAGAAGGAAACTGGTGACGATGGAATGAGAAGGAGAAAAAATATATGGTCAGTGGTTTCAATGTTGTCTTCACAAAATGTACAAATATTATCTTCAAAATTAAAGCGTACCCTCGATAATTCCTTAGATGGGTAGATGTCAGTCATAATTTTGAAGTGGGTCTCTTTTGCCTTGGGGGTATGGGTAGAGTCAGATACATAGTTCGCAGCGTGGCAATCGATTCCTCATCAAATTTATTTAAAATATCCTTTTTTTTTTTTTTGACGTCCAGGGAATAAGTTTCCTGTGAAACATTTCCTAATAAAGGAGTTGCCGCGCTTTCTGTCCACAATTGAGATTCCCTGGAGTGATAGTCGGGGTAACTGTGGTTGTACGGTTCGGTGCGTCATTATATTTTTGGTCAGGAATACAAATTGTCGAGGCAGTGCGTTTCGTAACTTTAGCAACTCTAATATGGGAGGCTTGAATCTGTGTGTAGTACAGAACTGCTCATTGTCCAGAGGACTGCCAGTGTCATCCATCAAGTCAATTATTGACCATATACCTTTCTCAAAGCATTCCTTGTAAAACAGAGGTTTGTTGCCATGCAGTACATATCGATTGTTCCAAACTATTATACTGTGTGGTGAGAAATTGTGTACGTATATCATTTTCCAGTATAATAATATTTGTTTATGGAACTCTGAACATTTGACAGGAATCTTGTTGATATCCAAGTCAGAGATAAGCAGAAGACTCAGGCCGCCGACTTTGTTGAATAAGTAGTTTGGAGTACAATACCAGAAAGAACGATGAGGTTTGATCCAGGATTTCAACCAGTTCACCTTCAATGTCCCATTCAAGCAGTCCGACTCCATCACTTTCAGCCCTCCTTCACTTGTTTCTTTCACCATATGTGATTTTTCTTAGATGGTGTGGTCTGTTCCTCCAGATAAAGTTGAAATTGATTTGGTTAACAGATTTTACGAGTTGATTTGGAGCAGCATTGGAATACGCTGGGTATATACATCTGGATAAACACATCCATTTTAGTCAAATATATCCGGCCTAATATTGATAAATCTCTCTGGAGCCATATATTAGAATTAAGCTTTACTTTGATTCAGTTTAGATTCAATGTTCCTGGATTGATTTAACGTTTGGTCCTTGGATAGGAAAATGCTCAAGTATTTTATTTCTGATTTCATAGAAACATCGCTGATTTCCTTTAGTGGCGAGTCATGCAGCGCAAGAAGTTTGCATTTCTTTAAGTTTAATGACAATCCTGAAGCCTTGGAGAATGTTTTGGTTTTTTTCAGCACTTATTGGGACTTGATGTTCATTTTTCAAAACTAAGGTTGTGTCATCCGCCAGCAGGCTAATAACAATTTCTGTCCCCAACATTACTTCTGTCCCACACGTATACACACACACACACACACACACACACACACACACACACACCTTAATTCCACTCTTTTATATACGCATGTCTGGAGTTCCGGGAGCTCGTTCTCAACGTTCTGGGGATAATCATAGCTGTGCTGATAGCATTGGCCGAAACGTATCCACAACCAAACCAACATTAGCTCATCCACTCATTCACATATGTGTGTGCCCAGAGGTCCGGGAGCTCCAGTCATAACTCCGGGTGATATCTGTCCGGAGTAGGCTCACATTAGCCGGTCTAAGGGGTCCTGCTGCCCCCCAGCTTCCCCGCCTTTGAGAAGAGACACATAACTCCGCTCTTCCGCTTCTCCGCTATGGGCCCTGGTACTCCCGATCCTCCGAACTCAGGTGAATTGCGTGACGTGCTTCTGCTCTACTATAAGCCCCTACACACTTCGAACACGGCTGTTACCACCCTGTTACTGCATTTCAATGACACCCATTTGCTTTCGATCTCAGTGTCTGCCTCCGTACGGAAAAAGCGGGATGGGTGGGGGGGCATAAGCGCATTCGTGCTGTAAGTAATCAGAAGTTAATAGTGTTAACGGTTTGCGAGAAATTTTTAATGCTAGACAAAAAAAGAAAATTAAAAGGATATAATTAAATAAATAGATAGAAAAATAAAATTAAAAACGAAAAAAAAAAATTGTGAGGGGAATATAACATGTAATTAAGTTGGCGGTTCACAAGGAATCTCAGACATCAAACTGTTTTTAATTGAACATAAATAGTACACCCAAATATACAAATGTACAAATAAACATAGCAAGGTAGAACTGAATGTCAATGAAACAACCAGGGATGAGGAAGCAACGGACATCAGGACATTTGTTCTGTATGTAATGAGAAGTTAATAGTGTTACAGGTTTGTGAGAAATTTACAGTGCGAGACAAAAAAAGAAATTAAAAGGAAGTAATTAAATCAATAGATAGACAAATAAGAAATTAAAACGAAAAAAAAAAAAAAAAATTGCAAGGGGAATGTAACATGTAATCAAGTTGGTTTTTTTTTTTTGTTTTTTTTTTTTTACCAAAAAAAAAAGGAACCTCGGACATGGGTAACTATATTTTTTAGTTTTTGGATTTTTCCATAAGTTTTAAGGATTTTTTTTTTTTTTTTTTTATATTTCAAAATCGTTTATGAAGACATTAAAATTTGGGGAGCATTTTTGCATTCTGTTCTTGTGAATGAAGAACTTGGCCAGGCCTAAAAGAACATTGACACAGAGTTCATCTGTTATGTTGCTTATAAGTAAACAGAATGTTATATCATCTTTTGAGAAGGAAACTGGTGACGATGGAATGAGAAGGAGAAAAAATATATGGTCAGTGGTTTCAATGTTGTCTTCACAAAATGTACAAATATTATCTTCAAAATTAAAGCGTACCCTCGATAATTCCTTAGATGGGTAGATGTCAGTCATAATTTTGAAGTGGGTCTCTTTTGCCTTGGGGGTATGGGTAGAGTCAGATACATGGTTCGCAGCGTGGCAATCGATTCCTCATCAAATTTATTTAAAATATCCTTTTTTTTTTTTTTGACGTCCAGGGAATAAGTTTCCTGTGAAACATTTCCTAATAAAGGAGTTGCCGCGCTTTCTGTCCACAATTGAGATTCCCTGGAGTGATAGTCGGGGTAACTGTGGTTGTACGGTTCGGTGCGTCATTATATTTTTGGTCAGGAATACAAATTGTCGAGGCAGTGCGTTTCGTAACTTTAGCAACTCTAATATGGGAGGCTTGAATCTGTGTGTAGTACAGAACTGCTCATTGTCCAGAGGACTGCCAGTGTCATCCATCAAGTCAATTATCGACCATATACCTTTCTCAAAGCATTCCTTGTAAAACAGAGGTTTGTTGCCATGCAGTACATATCGATTGTTCCAAACTATTATACTGTGTGGTGAGAAATTGTGTACGTATATCATTTTCCAGTATAATAATATTTGTTTATGGAACTCTGAACATTTGACAGGAATCTTGTTGATATCCAAGTCAGAGATAAGCAGAAGACTCAGGCCGCCGACTTTGTTGAATAAGTAGTTTGGAGTACAATACCAGAAAGAACGATGAGGTTTGATCCAGGATTTCAACCAGTTCACCTTCAATGTCCCATTCAAGCAGTCCGACTCTATCACTTTCAGCCCTCCTTCACTTGTTTCTTTCACCATATGTGATTTTTCTTAGATGGTGTGGTCTGTTCCTCCAGATAAAGTTGAAATTGATTTGGTTAACAGATTTTACGAGTTGATTTGGAGCAGCATTGGAATACGCTGGGTATATACATCTGGATAAACACATCCATTTTAGTCAAATATATCCGGCCTAATATTGATAAATCTCTCTGGAGCCATATATTAGAATTAAGCTTTACTTTGATTCAGTTTAGATTCAATGTTCCTGGATTGATTTAACGTTTGGTCCTTGGATAGGAAAATGCTCAAGTATTTTATTTCTGATTTCATAGAAACATCGCTGATTTCCTTTAGTGGCGAGTCATGCAGCGCAAGAAGTTTGCATTTCTTTAAGTTTAATGACAATCCTGAAGCCTTGGAGAATGTTTTGGTTTTTTTCAGCACTTATTGGGACTTGATGTTCATTTTTCAAAACTAAGGTTGTGTCATCCGCCAGCAGGCTAATAACAATTTCTGTCCCCAACATTACTTCTGTCCCACACGTATACACACACACACACACACACACAAACACACACACACACACACACACACACCTTAATTCCACTCTTTTATATACGCATGTCTGGAGTTCCGGGAGCTCGTTCTCAACGTTCTGGGGATAATCATAGCTGTGCTGATAGCATTGGCCGAAACGTATCCACAACCAAACCAACATTAGCTCATCCACTCATTCACATATGTGTGTGCCCAGAGGTCCGGGAGCTCCAGTCATAAGTCCGGGTGATCTATGTCCGGAGAAGGCTCACATTAGCCGGTCTAAGGGGTCCTGCTGCCCCCCAGCTTCCCCGCCTTTGAGAAGAGACACATAACTCCGCTCTTCCGCTTCTCCGCTATGGGCCCTGGTACTCCCGATCCTCCGAACTCAGGTGAATTGCGTGACGTGCTTCTGCTCTCCTATAAGCCCCTACACACTTCGAACACGGCTGTTATCACCCTGTTACTGCATTTCAATGACACCCATTTGCTTTCGATCTCAGTGTCTGCCACCGTACGGAAAAAGCGGGATGGGTGGGGGGGCATAAGCGCATTCGTGCTGTAAGTAATCAGAAGTTAATAGTGTTAACGGTTTGCGAGAAATTTTTAATGCTAGACAAAAAAAGAAAATTAAAAGGATATAATTAAATAAATAGATAGAAAAATAAAATTAAAAACGAAAAAAAAAAATTGTGAGGGGAATATAACATGTAATTAAGTTGGCGGTTCACAAGGAATCTCAGACATCAAACTGTTTTTAATTGAACATAAATAGTACACCCAAATATACAAATGTACAAATAAACATAGCAAGGTAGAACTGAATGTCAATGAAACAACCAGGGATGAGGAAGCAACGGACATCAGGACATTTGTTCTGTATGTAATGAGAAGTTAATAGTGTTACAGGTTTGTGAGAAATTTACAGTGCGAGACAAAAAAAGAAATTAAAAGGAAGTAATTAAATCAATAGATAGACAAATAAGAAATTAAAACGAAAAAAAAAAAAAAAATTGCAAGGGGAATGTAACATGTAATCAAGTTGGTTTTTTTTTTTTGTTTTTTTTTTTTTACCAAAAAAAAAAGGAACCTCGGACATGGGTAACTATATTTTTTAGTTTTTGGATTTTTCCATAAGTTTTAAGGATTTTTTTTTTTTTTTTTTTATATTTCAAAATCGTTTATGAAGACATTAAAATTTGGGGAGCATTTTTGCATTCTGTTCTTGTGAATGAAGAACTTGGCCAGGCCTAAAAGAACATTGACACAGAGTTCATCTGTTATGTTGCTTATAAGTAAACAGAATGTTATATCATCTTTTGAGAAGGAAACTGGTGACGATGGAATGAGAAGGAGAAAAAATATATGGTCAGTGGTTTCAATGTTGTCTTCACAAAATGTACAAATATTATCTTCAAAATTAAAGCGTACCCTCGATAATTCCTTAGATGGGTAGATGTCAGTCATAATTTTGAAGTGGGTCTCTTTTGCCTTGGGGGTATGGGTAGAGTCAGATACATGGTTCGCAGCGTGGCAATCGATTCCTCATCAAATTTATTTAAAATATCCTTTTTTTTTTTTTTTGACGTCCAGGGAATAAGTTTCCTGTGAAACATTTCCTAATAAAGGAGTTGCCGCGCTTTCTGTCCACAATTGAGATTCCCTGGAGTGATAGTCGGGGTAACTGTGGTTGTACGGTTCGGTGCGTCATTATATTTTTGGTCAGGAATACAAATTGTCGAGGCAGTGCGTTTCGTAACTTTAGCAACTCTAATATGGGAGGCTTGAATCTGTGTGTAGTACAGAACTGCTCATTGTCCAGAGGACTGCCAGTGTCATCCATCAAGTCAATTATCGACCATATACCTTTCTCAAAGCATTCCTTGTAAAACAGAGGTTTGTTGCCATGCAGTACATATCGATTGTTCCAAACTATTATACTGTGTGGTGAGAAATTGTGTACGTATATCATTTTCCAGTATAATAATATTTGTTTATGGAACTCTGAACATTTGACAGGAATCTTGTTGATATCCAAGTCAGAGATAAGCAGAAGACTCAGGCCGCCGACTTTGTTGAATAAGTAGTTTGGAGTACAATACCAGAAAGAACGATGAGGTTTGATCCAGGATTTCAACCAGTTCACCTTCAATGTCCCATTCAAGCAGTCCGACTCTATCACTTTCAGCCCTCCTTCACTTGTTTCTTTCACCATATGTGATTTTTCTTAGATGGTGTGGTCTGTTCCTCCAGATAAAGTTGAAATTGATTTGGTTAACAGATTTTACGAGTTGATTTGGAGCAGCATTGGAATACGCTGGGTATATACATCTGGATAAACACATCCATTTTAGTCAAATATATCCGGCCTAATATTGATAAATCTCTCTGGAGCCATATATTAGAATTAAGCTTTACTTTGATTCAGTTTAGATTCAATGTTCCTGGATTGATTTAACGTTTGGTCCTTGGATAGGAAAATGCTCAAGTATTTTATTTCTGATTTCATAGAAACATCGCTGATTTCCTTTAGTGGCGAGTCATGCAGCGCAAGAAGTTTGCATTTCTTTAAGTTTAATGACAATCCTGAAGCCTTGGAGAATGTTTTGGTTTTTTTCAGCACTTATTGGGACTTGATGTTCATTTTTCAAAACTAAGGTTGTGTCATCCGCCAGCAGGCTAATAACAATTTCTGTCCCCAACATTACTTCTGTCCCACACGTATACACACACACACACACACACACAAACACACACACACACACACACACACACCTTTATTCCACTCTTTTATATACGCATGTCTGGAGTTCCGGGAGCTCGTTCTCAACGTTCTGGGGATAATCATAGCTGTGCTGATAGCATTGGCCGAAACGTATCCACAACCAAACCAACATTAGCTCATCCACTCATTCACATATGTGTGTGCCCAGAGGTCCGGGAGCTCCAGTCATAAGTCCGGGTGATCTATGTCCGGAGAAGGCTCACATTAGCCGGTCTAAGGGGTCCTGCTGCCCCCCAGCTTCCCCGCCTTTGAGAAGAGACACATAACTCCGCTCTTCCGCTTCTCCGCTATGGGCCCTGGTACTCCCGATCCTCCGAACTCAGGTGAATTGCGTGACGTGCTTCTGCTCTCCTATAAGCCCCTACACACTTCGAACACGGCTGTTATCACCCTGTTACTGCATTTCAATGACACCCATTTGCTTTCGATCTCAGTGTCTGCCACCGTACGGAAAAAGCGGGGGGTGGGGGGGCATAAGCGCATTCGTGCTGTAAGTAATCAGAAGTTAATAGTGTTAACGGTTTGCGAGAAATTTTTAATGCTAGACAAAAAAAGAAAATTAAAAGGATATAATTAAATAAATAGATAGAAAAATAAAATTAAAAACGAAAAAAAAAAATTGTGAGGGGAATATAACATGTAATTAAGTTGGCGGTTCACAAGGAATCTCAGACATCAAACTGTTTTTAATTGAACATAAATAGTACACCCAAATATACAAATGTACAAATAAACATAGCAAGGTAGAACTGAATGTCAATGAAACAACCAGGGATGAGGAAGCAACGGACATCAGGACATTTGTTCTGTATGTAATGAGAAGTTAATAGTGTTACAGGTTTGTGAGAAATTTACAGTGCGAGACAAAAAAAGAAATTAAAAGGAAGTAATTAAATCAATAGATAGACAAATAAGAAATTAAAACGAAAAAAAAAAAAAAAAAAATTGCAAGGGGAATGTAACATGTAATCAAGTTGGTTTTTTTTTTTTGTTTTTTTTTTTTTACCAAAAAAAAAAGGAACCTCGGACATGGGTAACTATATTTTTTAGTTTTTGGATTTTTCCATAAGTTTTAAGGATTTTTTTTTTTTTTTTTTTATATTTCAAAATCGTTTATGAAGACATTAAAATTTGGGGAGCATTTTTGCATTCTGTTCTTGTGAATGAAGAACTTGGCCAGGCCTAAAAGAACATTGACACAGAGTTCATCTGTTATGTTGCTTATAAGTAAACAGAATGTTATATCATCTTTTGAGAAGGAAACTGGTGACGATGGAATGAGAAGGAGAAAAAATATATGGTCAGTGGTTTCAATGTTGTCTTCACAAAATGTACAAATATTATCTTCAAAATTAAAGCGTACCCTCGATAATTCCTTAGATGGGTAGATGTCAGTCATAATTTTGAAGTGGGTCTCTTTTGCCTTGGGGGTATGGGTAGAGTCAGATACATGGTTCGCAGCGTGGCAATCGATTCCTCATCAAATTTATTTAAAATATCCTTTTTTTTTTTTTTGACGTCCAGGGAATAAGTTTCCTGTGAAACATTTCCTAATAAAGGAGTTGCCGCGCTTTCTGTCCACAATTGAGATTCCCTGGAGTGATAGTCGGGGTAACTGTGGTTGTACGGTTCGGTGCGTCATTATATTTTTGGTCAGGAATACAAATTGTCGAGGCAGTGCGTTTCGTAACTTTAGCAACTCTAATATGGGAGGCTTGAATCTGTGTGTAGTACAGAACTGCTCATTGTCCAGAGGACTGCCAGTGTCATCCATCAAGTCAATTATCGACCATATACCTTTCTCAAAGCATTCCTTGTAAAACAGAGGTTTGTTGCCATGCAGTACATATCGATTGTTCCAAACTATTATACTGTGTGGTGAGAAATTGTGTACGTATATCATTTTCCAGTATAATAATATTTGTTTATGGAACTCTGAACATTTGACAGGAATCTTGTTGATATCCAAGTCAGAGATAAGCAGAAGACTCAGGCCGCCGACTTTGTTGAATAAGTAGTTTGGAGTACAATACCAGAAAGAACGATGAGGTTTGATCCAGGATTTCAACCAGTTCACCTTCAATGTCCCATTCAAGCAGTCCGACTCTATCACTTTCAGCCCTCCTTCACTTGTTTCTTTCACCATATGTGATTTTTCTTAGATGGTGTGGTCTGTTCCTCCAGATAAAGTTGAAATTGATTTGGTTAACAGATTTTACGAGTTGATTTGGAGCAGCATTGGAATACGCTGGGTATATACATCTGGATAAACACATCCATTTTAGTCAAATATATCCGGCCTAATATTGATAAATCTCTCTGGAGCCATATATTAGAATTAAGCTTTACTTTGATTCAGTTTAGATTCAATGTTCCTGGATTGATTTAACGTTTGGTCCTTGGATAGGAAAATGCTCAAGTATTTTATTTCTGATTTCATGGAAACATCGCTGATTTCCTTTAGTGGCGAGTCATGCAGCGCAAGAAGTTTGCATTTCTTTAAGTTTAATGACAATCCTGAAGCCTTGGAGAATGTTTTGGTTGTTTTCGGCACTTATTGGGACTTGATGTTCATTTTTCAAAACTAAGGTTGTGTCATCTGCCAGCAGGCTAATAACAATTTCAGTCCCCAGCACGTCTAACTTTTGGATATCGTTGCTCTTTTCAACATAAACGGCTAGCATTTCGGTAGCAATTATAAATAAATAGGGTGAGATGGGGCAACCTTGGGGGATTCCCACATCAACATGGAAGCTCGGAGTGGTGCCGCTTGGCAGGGTGACACAGCTATGAATATTCTCATAGAGCCCACGGATCACATTCCTGAATATTTAACCAAATCCAAAATGTTCGAGCGTTGCTATGATAAATGGATGTTCGACCGAGTCAAAGGCTTTAGAAAAGTCCAAGAAGGATATGCGGCCATTATCTTCAATGCGATACGCCTCTAAACCCATCGCTCGCCCCGACTCGGGGAATCCTAGAGCCTACTTGCACCCCCGCCCTAACTTAACTCCCTCACTCGTGGAGCTCCCTGAGCTCCACACATCCCGGAGCATCACGCCGACTCATTCACATTTGAATGATTGTCTTTATTTTATGTCCGCTAGATAGAGGCATCCGCACATGCGCATCAGTGGAGCTTCAGGCCGGCTGAGGCATGGACTGAAAATCATAAAGACATGTGTGATGAGCTAAAAGGAAGATAAGCATATTTTTATAATAAATGTAAGAAAGAGAGGGTAATGCAGCCTCAGGGCGGCACTGGCCCGTGTCTCTCCAAGCCTGCCTTTGGGGGGGGGGGGCACGGAGCAGTGTCTCCCTGTGCCGGTCCCAAGCCCGGATAAATGCAGAGGGTTGCGTCAGGAGGGGCATCCGGCGTAAAACGTTTGCCAAAACCAAACATGCGAGTCAACCATAACTATACCATACCGGATGGGTCGCGGACCGGGTTAACAACGACCGCCATTGGTACTGATGACCTACAGGGTACTAATGGAAATTGGGCTACTGTGGGTCGAAGAACAAGAAGAAGAAGAAGAGGAGGAGTGCGTGTTCGGAAGCAGAGAGAGAGGAGGAAAGGAAAGAGCCTGGGACTGAGAGTAGGGACTTTGAATATTGGGACTATGACAGGAAAAGGTAGAGAGTTGATGGACACGATGCAGAGAAGGAAGCTGGATATACTGTGTGTCCAGGAGACCAGGTGGAAGGGTAGTAAGGCTAGAAGCTTAGGAGCAGGCTTTAAGTTATACTATTATGGTGCTGACAAGAAGAGAAATGGAGTAGGAGTCATCTTGAAGGAGGAGTTCGTAAGGAACGTCCTAGAGGTGAAAAGAATGTCAGATAGACTTATGAGTCTGAAATTGGAAATTGAAGGTGTGATGCTCAGTGTTGTTAGTGGCTATGCGCCACAGGTGGGATGTGAACCTGAAGAGAAGGAGAAGTTCTGGAATGAGTTGGATGAAGTGATGCAGAATATTCCCAGAAATGAGAGAGTGGTAATTGGTGCAGACTTCAATGGACATGTTGGTGAAGGCAATAGAGGGGATGAAGAAGTGATGGGCAGATATGGTATCCAGGATAGGAATGCAGAGGGACAGATGGTGGTAGATTTTGCAAAAGGGATGGAAATGGGTGTAGTGAATACCTTTTTCCAGAAAAAACAGGAACATAGGGTAACTTATAAGAGCGGAGGTAGGAGCACGCAGGTAGACTACATCTTGTATAGACGAGGTAACCTGAAAGAGATCGGTGACTGCAAAGTAGTTGTAGGTGGGCGTGTCGCCAGACAGCATAGGATGGCGGTTTGTGCGACGACTCTGGTGACAAGGTAGATGACGAGGACAAAGGCAGAGCAGAGGACAAAGTGGTGGAAGCTGAAAAGGGAGGAGCGTTGCACGGTTTTCAGGGAGGAGTTGAGAAAGGGTCTGGGTGGTCAGGGTGAGCTGCCAGATGATTGGACAACAACAGCTAGTGTTATCAGGGAGACAGGTAGAAGAGTACTCGGTTTGTCATCTGGAAGGAAAGTTGATAAGGAGACTTGGTGGTGGAATGAGGAAGTGCAGGAGTATATACGGAGAAAGCGGTTAGCGAAGAAGAAGTGGGATACTGAGAGGACTGAAGAGAACAGAAAGCAGTTCAGGGAGATGCGGCGAAAGGTAAAGATGGCGGTAGCGAAGGCAAAACAAAGGGCGTATGATGACTTGTATGCTCAGTTGGATAGTAAGGAGGGTG
>NW_028234002.1:180000-182500 GCF_037954325.1 Fistularia commersonii
GGGTGATCTATGTCCGGAGAAGGCTCACATTAGCCGGTCTAAGGGGTCCTGCTGCCCCCCAGCTTCCCGGCCTTTGAGAAGAGACACATAACTGCGCTCTTCCGCTTCTCCGCTATGGGCCCTGGTACTCCCGATCCTCCGAACTCAGGTGAATTGCGTGACGTGCTTCTGCTCTCCTATAAGCCCCTACACACTTCGAACACGGCTGTTATCACCCTGTTACTGCATTTCAATGACACCCATTTGCTTTCGATCTCAGTGTCTGCCACCGTACGGAAAAAGCGGGATGGGTGGGGGGGCATAAGCGCATTCGTGGTGTAAGTAATCAGAAGTTAATAGTGTTAACGGTTTGCGAGAAATTTTTAATGCTAGACAAAAAAAGAAAATTAAAAGGATATAATTAAATAAATAGATAGAAAAATAAAATTAAAAACGAAAAAAAAAAATTGTGAGGGGAATATAACATGTAATTAAGTTGGCGGTTCACAAGGAATCTCAGACATCAAACTGTTTTTAATTGAACATAAATAGTACACCCAAATATACAAATGTACAAATAAACATAGCAAGGTAGAACTGAATGTCAATGAAACAACCAGGGATGAGGAAGCAACGGACATCAGGACATTTGTTCTGTATGTAATGAGAAGTTAATAGTGTTACAGGTTTGTGAGAAATTTACAGTGCGAGACAAAAAAAGAAATTAAAAGGAAGTAATTAAATCAATAGATAGACAAATAAGAAATTAAAACGAAAAAAAAAAAAAAAAATTGCAAGGGGAATGTAACATGTAATCAAGTTGTTTTTTTTGTTTTGTTTTTTTTTTTTACCAAAAAAAAAAGGAACCTCGGACATGGGTAACTATATTTTTTTGTTTTCGGATTTTTCCATAAGTTTTAAGGATTTTTTTTTTTTTTTTTTATATTTCAAAATCGTTTATGAAGACATTAAAATTTGGGGAGCATTTTTGCATTCTGTTCTTGTGAATGAAGAACTTGGCCAGGCCTAAAAGAACATTGACACAGAGTTCATCTGTTATGTTGCTTATAAGTAAACAGAATGTTATATCATCTTTTGAGAAGGAAACTGGTGACGATGGAATGAGAAGGAGAAAAAATATATGGTCAGTGGTTTCAATGTTGTCTTCACAAAATGTACAAATATTATCTTCAAAATTAAAGCGTACCCTCGATAATTCCTTAGATGGGTAGATGTCAGTCATAATTTTGAAGTGGGTCTCTTTTGCCTTGGGGGTATGGGTAGAGTCAGATACATGGTTCGCAGCGTGGCAATCGATTCCTCATCAAATTTATTTAAAATATCCTTTTTTTTTTTTTTGACGTCCAGGGAATAAGTTTCCTGTGAAACATTTCCTAATAAAGGAGTTGCCGCGCTTTCTGTCCACAATTGAGATTCCCTGGAGTGATAGTCGGGGTAACTGTGGTTGTACGGTTCGGTGCGTCATTATATTTTTGGTCAGGAATACAAATTGTCGAGGCAGTGCGTTTCGTAACTTTAGCAACTCTAATATGGGAGGCTTGAATCTGTGTGTAGTACAGAACTGCTCATTGTCCAGAGGACTGCCAGTGTCATCCATCAAGTCAATTATCGACCATATACCTTTCTCAAAGCATTCCTTGTAAAACAGAGGTTTGTTGCCATGCAGTACATATCGATTGTTCCAAACTATTATACTGTGTGGTGAGAAATTGTGTACGTATATCATTTTCCAGTATAATAATATTTGTTTATGGAACTCTGAACATTTGACAGGAATCTTGTTGATATCCAAGTCAGAGATAAGCAGAAGACTCAGGCCGCCGACTTTGTTGAATAAGTAGTTTGGAGTACAATACCAGAAAGAACGATGAGGTTTGATCCAGGATTTCAACCAGTTCACCTTCAATGTCCCATTCAAGCAGTCCGACTCTATCACTTTCAGCCCTCCTTCACTTGTTTCTTTCACCATATGTGATTTTTCTTAGATGGTGTGGTCTGTTCCTCCAGATAAAGTTGAAATTGATTTGGTTAACAGATTTTACGAGTTGATTTGGAGCAGCATTGGAATACGCTGGGTATATACATCTGGATAAACACATCCATTTTAGTCAAATATATCCGGCCTAATATTGATAAATCTCTCTGGAGCCATATATTAGAATTAAGCTTTACTTTGATTCAGTTTAGATTCAATGTTCCTGGATTGATTTAACGTTTGGTCCTTGGATAGGAAAATGCTCAAGTATTTTATTTCTGATTTCATGGAAACATCGCTGATTTCCTTTAGTGGCGAGTCATGCAGCGCAAGAAGTTTGCATTTCTTTAAGTTTAATGACAATCCTGAAGCCTTGGAGAATGTTTTGGTTGTTTTCGGCACTTATTGGGACTTGATGTTCATTTTTCAAAACTAAGGTTGTGTCATCTGCCAGCAGGCTAATAACAATTTCAGTCCCCAGCACGTCTAACTTTTGGATATCGTTGCTCTTTTCAACATAAACGG
>NW_028234002.1:195000-220000 GCF_037954325.1 Fistularia commersonii
TCCCGAACCGCTGGACACAAGCGAATCACGGTCCGGGCTTCTGCTCTCCTCCGCTCCTCACCTCATCCGCTCCAGGCCCTGGTACTCCGTGTCCGCGGGAACCCCCCCCAACCCACAAAAACAAACTCTCACACACACACAAACACACGCACACACACACACACACACACACACACACACACACATACACACGCATACACACACACAAACACACAAACACACAGAGACACACCTGAACTCATCATAGCTGTGCTAATAGCATTGGCCGAAACGTTTCCACAACCAAACCAACATTAGCTCATCCACTCATTCACATATGTGTGTGCCCGGAGGTCCGGGAGCTCCAGTCATAAGTCCGGGTGATCTATGTCCGGAGAAGGCTCACATTAGCCGCTCTAAGGGGTCCTGCTGCCCCCCAGCTTCCCGGCCTTTGAGAAGAGACACATAACTCCGCTCTTCCGCTTCTCCGCTATGGGCCCTGGTACTCCCGATCCTCCGAACTCAGGTGAATTGCGTGACGTGCTTCTGCTCTCCTATAAGCCCCTACACACTTCGAACACGGCTGTTATCACCCTGTTACTGCATTTCAATGACACCCATTTGCTTTCGATCTCAGTGTCTGCCACCGTACGGAAAAGCGGGGGGGTGGGGGGTGGGGGGGCATAAGCGCATTCGTGCTGTAAGTAATCAGAAGTTAATAGTGTTAACGGTTTGCGAGAAATTTTTAATGCTAGACAAAAAAAGAAAATTAAAAGGATATAATTAAATAAATAGATAGAAAAATAAAATTAAAAACGAAAAAAAAAAAATTGTGAGGGGAATATAACATGTAATTAAGTTGGCGGTTCACAGGGAATCTCAGACATCAAACTGTTTTTAATTGAACATAAATAGTACACCCAAATATACAAATGTACAAATAAACATAGCAAGGTAGAACTGAATGTCAATGAAACAACCAGGCATGAGGAAGCAACGGACATGAGGACATTTGTTCTGTATGTAATGAGAAGTTAATAGTGTTACAGGTTTGTGAGAAATTTACAGTGCTAGACAAAAAACGAAATTAAAAGGAAATAATTAGATAAATAGATAGACAAATGAAATTAAAACCAAAAAAAAAAAATGCAAGGGGAATACGACATGTAATTAAGTTGGCGATTCACAAGGAATCTCAGACATCAAACTGTATATTTTTTGTTGTTTATATATAAACATATATAAACAAACATATATTGTTTGTTGTTTATTTTTGGGATATATTGAGGAATATTTAATGGAAAGGAGTCACAATCGCTTTTTGACAATGTCGAAGTGTATACGTGGCTATAGAATTTAAAGTTTTCATTAGAAATTATAGCCTCATCTGTAATTTCCTTGTTGTTAAGACGGGCTTAGCTTTGCTCCGCTCCTCCTCTCCTCCGCTCCTCCGCTCTTCCGCTCCGGGCCCTGGAACTCCCGATCCGCGGGACTTCGGTGAATTCCGGGCCAGTTTTTTGCTCTTCTGCTCTCCTCCCCTCCTCCGCTTCTTCGCTCCCCCGCTTTGGACCCTGGAACTCTTGAACAGGGCCGGGCTTCTGCCCTCCGCCTCTCCTCTGCTCATCCGCTCCAGGCCCTGGCACTCCCTGTGATCCAGTCATTCGCATGTGCGTGCCCGGAGGTCCGGGAGCTCCACTCAAACGTCCGGGGGGGATAAGGGTAAGGGGTCCTGCCCCCCCCCCCTCGCCGCCTCTGAGAAGAGAAACATCTCCTCCACTCCTCCGCTCATCCGCTGCGGAACCAGGTACTACCGATCCGCCGGACTCAGGCGAATTGCAGAAAGGGGTTTTGCTGTCCTCCGCTCCTCCGCTCCTCCGCTCCTCCGCTCCTCCGCTCCTCCGCTCCTCCGTTTCGGGCCCTGGAACTCCCGAACCGCTGGACACAAGCGAATCACGGTCCGGGCTTCTGCTCTCCTCCGCTCCTCACCTCATCCGCTCCAGGCCCTGGTACTCCGTGTCCGCGGGAACCCCCCCCAACCCACAAAAACAAACTCTCACACACACACAAACACACGCACACACACACACACACACACACACACACACAAACACACAAACACACACAGACACACCTGAACTCATCATCGCTGTGCTGATAGCATTGGCCGAAACGTATCCACAACCAAACCAACATTAGCTCATCCAGTCATTCACATATGTGTGTGCCCAGAGGTCCGGGAGCTCCAGTCATAACTCCGAGTGATCTCTGTCCGGAGTAGGCTCACCTTAGCCGGTCTAAGGGGTCCTGCTGCCCCCCAGCTTCCCCGCCTTTGAGAAGAGACACATAACTCCGCTCTTCCGCTTCTCCGCTATGGGCCCTGGTACTCCCGATCCTCCGAACTCAGGTGAATTGCGTGACGTGCTTCTGCTCTCCTATAAGCCCCTACACACTTCGAACACGGCTGTTATCACCCTGTTACTGCATTTCAATGACACCCATTTGCTTTCGATCTCAGTGTCTGCCTCCGTACGGAAAAAGCGGGATGGGTGGGGGGGCATAAGCGCATTCGTGCTGTAAGTAATCAGAAGTTAATAGTGTTAACGGTTTGCGAGAAATTTTTAATGCTAGACAAAAAAAGAAAATTAAAAGGATATAATTAAATAAATAGATAGAAAAATAAAATTAAAAACGAAAAAAAAAAATTGTGAGGGGAATATAACATGTAATTAAGTTGGCGGTTCACAAGGAATCTCAGACATCAAACTGTTTTTAATTGAACATAAATAGTACACCCAAATATACAAATGTACAAATAAACATAGCAAGGTAGAACTGAATGTCAATGAAACAACCAGGGATGAGGAAGCAACGGACATCAGGACATTTGTTCTGTATGTAATGAGAAGTTAATAGTGTTACAGGTTTGTGAGAAATTTACAGTGCGAGACAAAAAAAGAAATTAAAAGGAAGTAATTAAATCAATAGATAGACAAATAAGAAATTAAAACGAAAAAAAAAAAAAAAAATTGCAAGGGGAATGTAACATGTAATCAAGTTGTTTTTTTTTTTTTGTTTTTTTTTTTACCAAAAAAAAAAGGAACCTCGGACATGGGTAACTATATTTTTTTGTTTTCGGATTTTTCCATAAGTTTTAAGGATTTTTTTTTTTTTTTTTATATTTCAAAATCGTTTATGAAGACATTAAAATTTGGGGAGCATTTTTGCATTCTGTTCTTGTGAATGAAGAACTTGGCCAGGCCTAAAAGAACATTGACACAGAGTTCATCTGTTATGTTGCTTATAAGTAAACAGAATGTTATATCATCTTTTGAGAAGGAAACTGGTGACGATGGAATGAGAAGGAGAAAAAATATATGGTCAGTGGTTTCAATGTTGTCTTCACAAAATGTACAAATATTATCTTCAAAATTAAAGCGTACCCTCGATAATTCCTTAGATGGGTAGATGTCAGTCATAATTTTGAAGTGGGTCTCTTTTGCCTTGGGGGTATGGGTAGAGTCAGATACATAGTTCGCAGCGTGGCAATCGATTCCTCATCAAATTTATTTAAAATATCCTTTTTTTTTTTTTTGACGTCCAGGGAATAAGTTTCCTGTGAAACATTTCCTAATAAAGGAGTTGCCGCGCTTTCTGTCCACAATTGAGATTCCCTGGAGTGATAGTCGGGGTAACTGTGGTTGTACGGTTCGGTGCGTCATTATATTTTTGGTCAGGAATACAAATTGTCGAGGCAGTGCGTTTCGTAACTTTAGCAACTCTAATATGGGAGGCTTGAATCTGTGTGTAGTACAGAACTGCTCATTGTCCAGAGGACTGCCAGTGTCATCCATCAAGTCAATTATCGACCATATACCTTTCTCAAAGCATTCCTTGTAAAACAGAGGTTTGTTGCCATGCAGTACATATCGATTGTTCCAAACTATTATACTGTGTGGTGAGAAATTGTGTACGTATATCATTTTCCAGTATAATAATATTTGTTTATGGAACTCTGAACATTTGACAGGAATCTTGTTGATATCCAAGTCAGAGATAAGCAGAAGACTCAGGCCGCCGACTTTGTTGAATAAGTAGTTTGGAGTACAATACCAGAAAGAACGATGAGGTTTGATCCAGGATTTCAACCAGTTCACCTTCAATGTCCCATTCAAGCAGTCCGACTCTATCACTTTCAGCCCTCCTTCACTTGTTTCTTTCACCATATGTGATTTTTCTTAGATGGTGTGGTCTGTTCCTCCAGATAAAGTTGAAATTGATTTGGTTAACAGATTTTACGAGTTGATTTGGAGCAGCATTGGAATACGCTGGGTATATACATCTGGATAAACACATCCATTTTAGTCAAATATATCCGGCCTAATATTGATAAATCTCTCTGGAGCCATATATTAGAATTAAGCTTTACTTTGATTCAGTTTAGATTCAATGTTCCTGGATTGATTTAACGTTTGGTCCTTGGATAGGAAAATGCTCAAGTATTTTATTTCTGATTTCATAGAAACATCGCTGATTTCCTTTAGTGGCGAGTCATGCAGCGCAAGAAGTTTGCATTTCTTTAAGTTTAATGACAATCCTGAAGCCTTGGAGAATGTTTTGGTTTTTTTCAGCACTTATTGGGACTTGATGTTCATTTTTCAAAACTAAGGTTGTGTCATCTGCCAGCAGGCTAATAACAATTTCTGTCCCCAACATTACTTCTGTCCCACACGTATACACACACACACACACACACACACACACACACACACACCTTAATTCCACTCTTTTATATACGCATGTCTGGAGTTCCGGGAGCTCGTTCTCAACGTTCTGGGGATAATCATAGCTGTGCTGATAGCATTGGCCGAAACGTATCCACAACCAAACCAACATTAGCTCATCCACTCATTCACATATGTGTGTGCCCAGAGGTCCGGGAGCTCCAGTCATAAGTCCGGGTGATATCTGTCCGGAGTAGGCTCACATTAGCCGGTCTAAGGGGTCCTGCTGCCCCCCAGCTTCCCCGCCTTTGAGAAGAGACACATAACTCCGCTCTTCCGCTTCTCCGCTATGGGCCCTGGTACTCCCGATCCTCCGAACTCAGGTGAATTGCGTGACGTGCTTCTGCTCTACTATAAGCCCCTACACACTTCGAACACGGCTGTTATCACCCTGTTACTGCATTTCAATGACACCCATTTGCTTTCGATCTCAGTGTCTGCCTCCGTACGGAAAAAGCGGGATGGGTGGGGGGGCATAAGCGCATTCGTGCTGTAAGTAATCAGAAGTTAATAGTGTTAACGGTTTGCGAGAAATTTTTAATGCTAGACAAAAAAAGAAAATTAAAAGGATATAATTAAATAAATAGATAGAAAAATAAAATTAAAAACGAAAAAAAAAAATTGTGAGGGGAATATAACATGTAATTAAGTTGGCGGTTCACAAGGAATCTCAGACATCAAACTGTTTTTAATTGAACATAAATAGTACACCCAAATATACAAATGTACAAATAAACATAGCAAGGTAGAACTGAATGTCAATGAAACAACCAGGGATGAGGAAGCAACGGACATCAGGACATTTGTTCTGTATGTAATGAGAAGTTAATAGTGTTACAGGTTTGTGAGAAATTTACAGTGCGAGACAAAAAAAGAAATTAAAAGGAAGTAATTAAATCAATAGATAGACAAATAAGAAATTAAAACGAAAAAAAAAAAAAAAAATTGCAAGGGGAATGTAACATGTAATCAAGTTGGTTTTTTTTTTTTGTTTTTTTTTTTTTACCAAAAAAAAAAGGAACCTCGGACATGGGTAACTATATTTTTTAGTTTTTGGATTTTTCCATAAGTTTTAAGGATTTTTTTTTTTTTTTTTTTTATATTTCAAAATCGTTTATGAAGACATTAAAATTTGGGGAGCATTTTTGCATTCTGTTCTTGTGAATGAAGAACTTGGCCAGGCCTAAAAGAACATTGACACAGAGTTCATCTGTTATGTTGCTTATAAGTAAACAGAATGTTATATCATCTTTTGAGAAGGAAACTGGTGACGATGGAATGAGAAGGAGAAAAAATATATGGTCAGTGGTTTCAATGTTGTCTTCACAAAATGTACAAATATTATCTTCAAAATTAAAGCGTACCCTCGATAATTCCTTAGATGGGTAGATGTCAGTCATAATTTTGAAGTGGGTCTCTTTTGCCTTGGGGGTATGGGTAGAGTCAGATACATGGTTCGCAGCGTGGCAATCGATTCCTCATCAAATTTATTTAAAATATCCTTTTTTTTTTTTTTGACGTCCAGGGAATAAGTTTCCTGTGAAACATTTCCTAATAAAGGAGTTGCCGCGCTTTCTGTCCACAATTGAGATTCCCTGGAGTGATAGTCGGGGTAACTGTGGTTGTACGGTTCGGTGCGTCATTATATTTTTGGTCAGGAATACAAATTGTCGAGGCAGTGCGTTTCGTAACTTTAGCAACTCTAATATGGGAGGCTTGAATCTGTGTGTAGTACAGAACTGCTCATTGTCCAGAGGACTGCCAGTGTCATCCATCAAGTCAATTATCGACCATATACCTTTCTCAAAGCATTCCTTGTAAAACAGAGGTTTGTTGCCATGCAGTACATATCGATTGTTCCAAACTATTATACTGTGTGGTGAGAAATTGTGTACGTATATCATTTTCCAGTATAATAATATTTGTTTATGGAACTCTGAACATTTGACAGGAATCTTGTTGATATCCAAGTCAGAGATAAGCAGAAGACTCAGGCCGCCGACTTTGTTGAATAAGTAGTTTGGAGTACAATACCAGAAAGAACGATGAGGTTTGATCCAGGATTTCAACCAGTTCACCTTCAATGTCCCATTCAAGCAGTCCGACTCTATCACTTTCAGCCCTCCTTCACTTGTTTCTTTCACCATATGTGATTTTTCTTAGATGGTGTGGTCTGTTCCTCCAGATAAAGTTGAAATTGATTTGGTTAACAGATTTTACGAGTTGATTTGGAGCAGCATTGGAATACGCTGGGTATATACATCTGGATAAACACATCCATTTTAGTCAAATATATCCGGCCTAATATTGATAAATCTCTCTGGAGCCATATATTAGAATTAAGCTTTACTTTGATTCAGTTTAGATTCAATGTTCCTGGATTGATTTAACGTTTGGTCCTTGGATAGGAAAATGCTCAAGTATTTTATTTCTGATTTCATAGAAACATCGCTGATTTCCTTTAGTGGCGAGTCATGCAGCGCAAGAAGTTTGCATTTCTTTAAGTTTAATGACAATCCTGAAGCCTTGGAGAATGTTTTGGTTTTTTTCAGCACTTATTGGGACTTGATGTTCATTTTTCAAAACTAAGGTTGTGTCATCCGCCAGCAGGCTAATAACAATTTCTGTCCCCAACATTACTTCTGTCCCACACGTATACACACACACACACACACACACAAACACACACACACACACACACACACACCTTAATTCCACTCTTTTATATACGCATGTCTGGAGTTCCGGGAGCTCGTTCTCAACGTTCTGGGGATAATCATAGCTGTGCTGATAGCATTGGCCGAAACGTATCCACAACCAAACCAACATTAGCTCATCCACTCATTCACATATGTGTGTGCCCAGAGGTCCGGGAGCTCCAGTCATAACTCCGGGTGATCTCTGTCCGGAGTAGGCTCACCTTAGCCGGTCTAAGGGGTCCTGCTGCCCCCCAGCTTCCCCGCCTTTGAGAAGAGACACATAACTCCGCTCTTCCGCTTCTCCGCTATGGGCCCTGGTACTCCCGATCCTCCGAACTCAGGTGAATTGCGTGACGTGCTTCTGCTCTCCTATAAGCCCCTACACACTTCGAACACGGCTGTTATCACCCTGTTACTGCATTTCAATGACACCCATTTGCTTTCGATCTCAGTGTCTGCCTCCGTACGGAAAAAGCGGGATGGGTGGGGGGGCATAAGCGCATTCGTGCTGTAAGTAATCAGAAGTTAATAGTGTTAACGGTTTGCGAGAAATTTTTAATGCTAGACAAAAAAAGAAAATTAAAAGGATATAATTAAATAAATAGATAGAAAAATAAAATTAAAAACGAAAAAAAAAAATTGTGAGGGGAATATAACATGTAATTAAGTTGGCGGTTCACAAGGAATCTCAGACATCAAACTGTTTTTAATTGAACATAAATAGTACACCCAAATATACAAATGTACAAATAAACATAGCAAGGTAGAACTGAATGTCAATGAAACAACCAGGGATGAGGAAGCAACGGACATCAGGACATTTGTTCTGTATGTAATGAGAAGTTAATAGTGTTACAGGTTTGTGAGAAATTTACAGTGCGAGACAAAAAAAGAAATTAAAAGGAAGTAATTAAATCAATAGATAGACAAATAAGAAATTAAAACGAAAAAAAAAAAAAAAAATTGCAAGGGGAATGTAACATGTAATCAAGTTGTTTTTTTTTTTTTGTTTTTTTTTTTACCAAAAAAAAAAGGAACCTCGGACATGGGTAACTATATTTTTTTGTTTTCGGATTTTTCCATAAGTTTTAAGGATTTTTTTTTTTTTTTTTATATTTCAAAATCGTTTATGAAGACATTAAAATTTGGGGAGCATTTTTGCATTCTGTTCTTGTGAATGAAGAACTTGGCCAGGCCTAAAAGAACATTGACACAGAGTTCATCTGTTATGTTGCTTATAAGTAAACAGAATGTTATATCATCTTTTGAGAAGGAAACTGGTGACGATGGAATGAGAAGGAGAAAAAATATATGGTCAGTGGTTTCAATGTTGTCTTCACAAAATGTACAAATATTATCTTCAAAATTAAAGCGTACCCTCGATAATTCCTTAGATGGGTAGATGTCAGTCATAATTTTGAAGTGGGTCTCTTTTGCCTTGGGGGTATGGGTAGAGTCAGATACATAGTTCGCAGCGTGGCAATCGATTCCTCATCAAATTTATTTAAAATATCCTTTTTTTTTTTTTTGACGTCCAGGGAATAAGTTTCCTGTGAAACATTTCCTAATAAAGGAGTTGCTGCGCTTTCTGTCCACAATTGAGATTCCCTGGAGTGATAGTCGGGGTAACTGTGGTTGTACGGTTCGGTGCGTCATTATATTTTTGGTCAGGAATACAAATTGTCGAGGCAGTGCGTTTCGTAACTTTAGCAACTCTAATATGGGAGGCTTGAATCTGTGTGTAGTACAGAACTGCTCATTGTCCAGAGGACTGCCAGTGTCATCCATCAAGTCAATTATTGACCATATACCTTTCTCAAAGCATTCCTTGTAAAACAGAGGTTTGTTGCCATGCAGTACATATCGATTGTTCCAAACTATTATACTGTGTGGTGAGAAATTGTGTACGTATATCATTTTCCAGTATAATAATATTTGTTTATGGAACTCTGAACATTTGACAGGAATCTTGTTGATATCCAAGTCAGAGATAAGCAGAAGACTCAGGCCGCCGACTTTGTTGAATAAGTAGTTTGGAGTACAATACCAGAAAGAACGATGAGGTTTGATCCAGGATTTCAACCAGTTCACCTTCAATGTCCCATTCAAGCAGTCCAACTCTATCACTTTCAGCCCTCCTTCACTTGTTTCTTTCACCATATGTGATTTTTCTTAGATGGTGTGGTCTGTTCCTCCAGATAAAGTTGAAATTGATTTGGTTAACAGATTTTACGAGTTGATTTGGAGCAGCATTGGAATACGCTGGGTATATACATCTGGATAAACACATCCATTTTAGTCAAATATATCCGGCCTAATATTGATAAATCTCTCTGGAGCCATATATTAGAATTAAGCTTTACTTTGATTCAGTTTAGATTCAATGTTCCTGGATTGATTTAACGTTTGGTCCTTGGATAGGAAAATGCTCAAGTATTTTATTTCTGATTTCATAGAAACATCGCTGATTTCCTTTAGTGGCGAGTCATGCAGCGCAAGAAGTTTGCATTTCTTTAAGTTTAATGACAATCCTGAAGCCTTGGAGAATGTTTTGGTTTTTTTCAGCACTTATTGGGACTTGATGTTCATTTTTCAAAACTAAGGTTGTGTCATCTGCCAGCAGGCTAATAACAATTTCTGTCCCCAACATTACTTCTGTCCCACACGTATACACACACACACACACACACACACACACACACACACACACACACACACACCTTAATTCCACTCTTTTATATACGCATGTCTGGAGTTCCGGGAGCTCGTTCTCAACGTTCTGGGGATAATCATAGCTGTGCTGATAGCATTGGCCGAAACGTATCCACAACCAAACCAACATTAGCTCATCCACTCATTCACATATGTGTGTGCCCAGAGGTCCGGGAGCTCCAGTCATAAGTCCGGGTGATCTATGTCCGGAGAAGACTCACATTAGCCGGTCTAAGGGGTCCTGCTGCCCCCCAGTTTCCCCGCCTTTGAGAAGAGACACATAACTCCGCTCTTCCGCTTCTCCGCTATGGGCCCTGGTACTCCCGATCCTCCGAACTCAGGTGAATTGCGTGACGTGCTTCTGCTCTCCTATAAGCCCCTACACACTTCGAACACGGCTGTTATCACCCTGTTACTGCATTTCAATGACACCCATTTGCTTTCGATCTCAGTGTCTGCCTCCGTACGGAAAAAGCGGGATGGGTGGGGGGGCATAAGCGCATTCGTGGTGTAAGTAATCAGAAGTTAATAGTGTTAACGGTTTGCGAGAAATTTTTAATGCTAGACAAAAAAAGAAAATTAGAAGGATATAATTAAATAAATAGATAGAAAAATAAAATTAAAAACGAAAAAAAAAAATTGTGAGGGGAATATAACATGTAATTAAGTTGGCGGTTCACAAGGAATCTCAGACATCAAACTGTTTTTAATTGAACATAAATAGTACACCCAAATATACAAATGTACAAATAAACATAGCAAGGTAGAACTGAATGTCAATGAAACAACCAGGGATGAGGAAGCAACGGACATCAGGACATTTGTTCTGTATGTAATGAGAAGTTAATAGTGTTACAGGTTTGTGAGAAATTTACAGTGCGAGACAAAAAAAGAAATTAAAAGGAAGTAATTAAATCAATAGATAGACAAATAAGAAATTAAAACGAAAAAAAAAAAAAAAAATTGCAAGGGGAATGTAACATGTAATCAAGTTGTTTTTTTTGTTTTGTTTTTTTTTTTTACCAAAAAAAAAAGGAACCTCGGACATGGGTAACTATATTTTTTAGTTTTTGGATTTTTCCATAAGTTTTAAGGATTTTTTTTTTTTTTTTTTATATTTCAAAATCGTTTATGAAGACATTAAAATTTGGGGAGCATTTTTGCATTCTGTTCTTGTGAATGAAGAACTTGGCCAGGCCTAAAAGAACATTGACACAGAGTTCATCTGTTATGTTGCTTATAAGTAAATAGAATGTTATATCATCTTTTGAGAAGGAAACTGGTGACGATGGAATGAGAAGGAGAAAAAATATATGGTCAGTGGTTTCAATGTTGTCTTCACAAAATGTACAAATATTATCTTCAAAATTAAAGCGTACCCTCGATAATTCCTTAGATGGGTAGATGTCAGTCATAATTTTGAAGTGGGTCTCTTTTGCCTTGGGGGTATGGGTAGAGTCAGATACATAGTTCGCAGCGTGGCAATCGATTCCTCATCAAATTTATTTAAAATATCCTTTTTTTTTTTTTTGACGTCCAGGGAATAAGTTTCCTGTGAAACATTTCCTAATAAAGGAGTTGCCGCGCTTTCTGTCCACAATTGAGATTCCCTGGAGTGATAGTCGGGGTAACTGTGGTTGTACGGTTCGGTGCGTCATTATATTTTTGGTCAGGAATACAAATTGTCGAGGCAGTGCGTTTCGTAACTTTAGCAACTCTAATATGGGAGGCTTGAATCTGTGTGTAGTACAGAACTGCTCATTGTCCAGAGGACTGCCAGTGTCATCCATCAAGTCAATTATCGACCATATACCTTTCTCAAAGCATTCCTTGTAAAACAGAGGTTTGTTGCCATGCAGTACATATCGATTGTTCCAAACTATTATACTGTGTGGTGAGAAATTGTGTACGTATATCATTTTCCAGTATAATAATATTTGTTTATGGAACTCTGAACATTTGACAGGAATCTTGTTGATATCCAAGTCAGAGATAAGCAGAAGACTCAGGCCGCCGACTTTGTTGAATAAGTAGTTTGGAGTACAATACCAGAAAGAACGATGAGGTTTGATCCAGGATTTCAACCAGTTCACCTTCAATGTCCCATTCAAGCAGTCCGACTCTATCACTTTCAGCCCTCCTTCACTTGTTTCTTTCACCATATGTGATTTTTCTTAGATGGTGTGGTCTGTTCCTCCAGATAAAGTTGAAATTGATTTGGTTAACAGATTTTACGAGTTGATTTGGAGCAGCATTGGAATACGCTGGGTATATACATCTGGATAAACACATCCATTTTAGTCAAATATATCCGGCCTAATATTGATAAATCTCTCTGGAGCCATATATTAGAATTAAGCTTTACTTTGATTCAGTTTAGATTCAATGTTCCTGGATTGATTTAACGTTTGGTCCTTGGATAGGAAAATGCTCAAGTATTTTATTTCTGATTTCATAGAAACATCGCTGATTTCCTTTAATGGCGAGTCATGCAGCGCAAGAAGTTTGCATTTCTTTAAGTTTAATGACAATCCTGAAGCCTTGGAGAATGTTTTGGTTTTTTTCAGCACTTATTGGGACTTGATGTTCATTTTTCAAAACTAAGGTTGTGTCATCTGCCAGCAGGCTAATAACAATTTCTGTCCCCAACATTACTTCTGTCCCACACGTATACACACACACACACACACACACACACACACACACACACCTTAATTCCACTCTTTTATATACGCATGTCTGGAGTTCCGGGAGCTCGTTCTCAACGTTCTGGGGATAATCATAGCTGTGCTGATAGCATTGGCCGAAACGTATCCACAACCAAACCAACATTAGCTCATCCACTCATTCACATATGTGTGTGCCCAGAGGTCCGGGAGCTCCAGTCATAAGTCCGGGTGATATCTGTCCGGAGTAGGCTCACATTAGCCGGTCTAAGGGGTCCTGCTGCCCCCCAGCTTCCCCGCCTTTGAGAAGAGACACATAACTCCGCTCTTCCGCTTCTCCGCTATGGGCCCTGGTACTCCCGATCCTCCGAACTCAGGTGAATTGCGTGACGTGCTTCTGCTCTACTATAAGCCCCTACACACTTCGAACACGGCTGTTATCACCCTGTTACTGCATTTCAATGACACCCATTTGCTTTCGATCTCAGTGTCTGCCTCCGTACGGAAAAAGCGGGATGGGTGGGGGGGCATAAGCGCATTCGTGCTGTAAGTAATCAGAAGTTAATAGTGTTAACGGTTTGCGAGAAATTTTTAATGCTAGACAAAAAAAGAAAATTAAAAGGATATAATTAAATAAATAGATAGAAAAATAAAATTAAAAACGAAAAAAAAAAATTGTGAGGGGAATATAACATGTAATTAAGTTGGCGGTTCACAAGGAATCTCAGACATCAAACTGTTTTTAATTGAACATAAATAGTACACCCAAATATACAAATGTACAAATAAACATAGCAAGGTAGAACTGAATGTCAATGAAACAACCAGGGATGAGGAAGCAACGGACATCAGGACATTTGTTCTGTATGTAATGAGAAGTTAATAGTGTTACAGGTTTGTGAGAAATTTACAGTGCGAGACAAAAAAAGAAATTAAAAGGAAGTAATTAAATCAATAGATAGACAAATAAGAAATTAAAACGAAAAAAAAAAAAAAAAATTGCAAGGGGAATGTAACATGTAATCAAGTTGGTTTTTTTTTTTTGTTTTTTTTTTTTTTACCAAAAAAAAAGGAACCTCGGACATGGGTAACTATATTTTTTAGTTTTTGGATTTTTCCATAAGTTTTAAGGATTTTTTTTTTTTTTTTTTTATATTTCAAAATCGTTTATGAAGACATTAAAATTTGGGGAGCATTTTTGCATTCTGTTCTTGTGAATGAAGAACTTGGCCAGGCCTAAAAGAACATTGACACAGAGTTCATCTGTTATGTTGCTTATAAGTAAACAGAATGTTATATCATCTTTTGAGAAGGAAACTGGTGACGATGGAATGAGAAGGAGAAAAAATATATGGTCAGTGGTTTCAATGTTGTCTTCACAAAATGTACAAATATTATCTTCAAAATTAAAGCGTACCCTCGATAATTCCTTAGATGGGTAGATGTCAGTCATAATTTTGAAGTGGGTCTCTTTTGCCTTGGGGGTATGGGTAGAGTCAGATACATGGTTCGCAGCGTGGCAATCGATTCCTCATCAAATTTATTTAAAATATCCTTTTTTTTTTTTTTGACGTCCAGGGAATAAGTTTCCTGTGAAACATTTCCTAATAAAGGAGTTGCCGCGCTTTCTGTCCACAATTGAGATTCCCTGGAGTGATAGTCGGGGTAACTGTGGTTGTACGGTTCGGTGCGTCATTATATTTTTGGTCAGGAATACAAATTGTCGAGGCAGTGCGTTTCGTAACTTTAGCAACTCTAATATGGGAGGCTTGAATCTGTGTGTAGTACAGAACTGCTCATTGTCCAGAGGACTGCCAGTGTCATCCATCAAGTCAATTATCGACCATATACCTTTCTCAAAGCATTCCTTGTAAAACAGAGGTTTGTTGCCATGCAGTACATATCGATTGTTCCAAACTATTATACTGTGTGGTGAGAAATTGTGTACGTATATCATTTTCCAGTATAATAATATTTGTTTATGGAACTCTGAACATTTGACAGGAATCTTGTTGATATCCAAGTCAGAGATAAGCAGAAGACTCAGGCCGCCGACTTTGTTGAATAAGTAGTTTGGAGTACAATACCAGAAAGAACGATGAGGTTTGATCCAGGATTTCAACCAGTTCACCTTCAATGTCCCATTCAAGCAGTCCGACTCTATCACTTTCAGCCCTCCTTCACTTGTTTCTTTCACCATATGTGATTTTTCTTAGATGGTGTGGTCTGTTCCTCCAGATAAAGTTGAAATTGATTTGGTTAACAGATTTTACGAGTTGATTTGGAGCAGCATTGGAATACGCTGGGTATATACATCTGGATAAACACATCCATTTTAGTCAAATATATCCGGCCTAATATTGATAAATCTCTCTGGAGCCATATATTAGAATTAAGCTTTACTTTGATTCAGTTTAGATTCAATGTTCCTGGATTGATTTAACGTTTGGTCCTTGGATAGGAAAATGCTCAAGTATTTTATTTCTGATTTCATAGAAACATCGCTGATTTCCTTTAGTGGCGAGTCATGCAGCGCAAGAAGTTTGCATTTCTTTAAGTTTAATGACAATCCTGAAGCCTTGGAGAATGTTTTGGTTTTTTTCAGCACTTATTGGGACTTGATGTTCATTTTTCAAAACTAAGGTTGTGTCATCTGCCAGCAGGCTAATAACAATTTCTGTCCCCAACATTACTTCTGTCCCACACGTATACACACACACACACACACACACACACACACACACACACCTTAATTCCACTCTTTTATATACGCATGTCTGGAGTTCCGGGAGCTCGTTCTCAACGTTCTGGGGATAATCATAGCTGTGCTGATAGCATTGGCCGAAACGTATCCACAACCAAACCAACATTAGCTCATCCACTCATTCATATATGTGTGTGCCCAGAGGTCCGGGAGCTCCAGTCATAACTCCGGGTGATATCTGTCCGGAGTAGGCTCACATTAGCCGGTCTAAGGGGTCCTGCTGCCCCCCAGCTTCCCCGCCTTTGAGAAGAGACACATAACTCCGCTCTTCCGCTTCTCCGCTATGGGCCCTGGTACTCCCGATCCTCCGAACTCAGGTGAATTGCGTGACGTGCTTCTGCTCTACTATAAGCCCCTACACACTTCGAACACGGCTGTTATCACCCTGTTACTGCATTTCAATGACACCCATTTGCTTTCGATCTCAGTGTCTGCCTCCGTACGGAAAAAGCGGGATGGGTGGGGGGGCATAAGCGCATTCGTGCTGTAAGTAATCAGAAGTTAATAGTGTTAACGGTTTGCGAGAAATTTTTAATGCTAGACAAAAAAAGAAAATTAAAAGGATATAATTAAATAAATAGATAGAAAAATAAAATTAAAAACGAAAAAAAAAAATTGTGAGGGGAATATAACATGTAATTAAGTTGGCGGTTCACAAGGAATCTCAGACATCAAACTGTTTTTAATTGAACATAAATAGTACACCCAAATATACAAATGTACAAATAAACATAGCAAGGTAGAACTGAATGTCAATGAAACAACCAGGGATGAGGAAGCAACGGACATCAGGACATTTGTTCTGTATGTAATGAGAAGTTAATAGTGTTACAGGTTTGTGAGAAATTTACAGTGCGAGACAAAAAAAGAAATTAAAAGGAAGTAATTAAATCAATAGATAGACAAATAAGAAATTAAAACGAAAAAAAAAAAAAAAAATTGCAAGGGGAATGTAACATGTAATCAAGTTGGTTTTTTTTTTTTGTTTTTTTTTTTACCAAAAAAAAAAGGAACCTCGGACATGGGTAACTATATTTTTTTTGTTTTCGGATTTTTCCATAAGTTTTAAGGATTTTTTTTTTTTTTTTTATATTTCAAAATCGTTTATGAAGACATTAAAATTTGGGGAGCATTTTTGCATTCTGTTCTTGTGAATGAAGAACTTGGCCAGGCCTAAAAGAACATTGACACAGAGTTCATCTGTTATGTTGCTTATAAGTAAACAGAATGTTATATCATCTTTTGAGAAGGAAACTGGTGACGATGGAATGAGAAGGAGAAAAAATATATGGTCAGTGGTTTCAATGTTGTCTTCACAAAATGTACAAATATTATCTTCAAAATTAAAGCGTACCCTCGATAATTCCTTAGATGGGTAGATGTCAGTCATAATTTTGAAGTGGGTCTCTTTTGCCTTGGGGGTATGGGTAGAGTCAGATACATAGTTCGCAGCGTGGCAATCGATTCCTCATCAAATTTATTTAAAATATCCTTTTTTTTTTTTTTGACGTCCAGGGAATAAGTTTCCTGTGAAACATTTCCTAATAAAGGAGTTGCCGCGCTTTCTGTCCACAATTGAGATTCCCTGGAGTGATAGTCGGGGTAACTGTGGTTGTACGGTTCGGTGCGTCATTATATTTTTGGTCAGGAATACAAATTGTCGAGGCAGTGCGTTTCGTAACTTTAGCAACTCTAATATGGGAGGCTTGAATCTGTGTGTAGTACAGAACTGCTCATTGTCCAGAGGACTGCCAGTGTCATCCATCAAGTCAATTATTGACCATATACCTTTCTCAAAGCATTCCTTGTAAAACAGAGGATTGTTGCCATGCAGTACATATCGATTGTTCCAAACTATTATACTGTGTGGTGAGAAATTGTGTACGTATATCATTTTCCAGTATAATAATATTTGTTTATGGAACTCTGAACATTTGACAGGAATCTTGTTGATATCCAAGTCAGAGATAAGCAGAAGACTCAGGCCGCCGACTTTGTTGAATAAGTAGTTTGGAGTACAATACCAGAAAGAACGATGAGGTTTGATCCAGGATTTCAACCAGTTCACCTTCAATGTCCCATTCAAGCAGTCCGACTCTATCACTTTCAGCCCTCCTTCACTTGTTTCTTTCACCATATGTGATTTTTCTTAGATGGTGTGGTCTGTTCCTCCAGATAAAGTTGAAATTGATTTGGTTAACAGATTTTACGAGTTGATTTGGAGCAGCATTGGAATACGCTGGGTATATACATCTGGATAAACACATCCATTTTAGTCAAATATATCCGGCCTAATATTGATAAATCTCTCTGGAGCCATATATTAGAATTAAGCTTTACTTTGATTCAGTTTAGATTCAATGTTCCTGGATTGATTTAACGTTTGGTCCTTGGATAGGAAAATGCTCAAGTATTTTATTTCTGATTTCATAGAAACATCGCTGATTTCCTTTAGTGGCGAGTCATGCAGCGCAAGAAGTTTGCATTTCTTTAAGTTTAATGACAATCCTGAAGCCTTGGAGAATGTTTTGGTTTTTTTCAGCACTTATTGGGACTTGATGTTCATTTTTCAAAACTAAGGTTGTGTCATCCGCCAGCAGGCTAATAACAATTTCTGTCCCCAACATTACTTCTGTCCCACACGTATACACACACACACACACACACACAAACACACACACACACACACACACACACCTTAATTCCACTCTTTTATATACGCATGTCTGGAGTTCCGGGAGCTCGTTCTCAACGTTCTGGGGATAATCATAGCTGTGCTGATAGCATTGGCCGAAACGTATCCACAACCAAACCAACATTAGCTCATCCACTCATTCACATATGTGTGTGCCCAGAGGTCCGGGAGCTCCAGTCATAAGTCCGGGTGATCTATGTCCGGAGAAGGCTCACATTAGCCGGTCTAAGGGGTCCTGCTGCCCCCCAGCTTCCCCGCCTTTGAGAAGAGACACATAACTCCGCTCTTCCGCTTCTCCGCTATGGGCCCTGGTACTCCCGATCCTCCGAACTCAGGTGAATTGCGTGACGTGCTTCTGCTCTCCTATAAGCCCCTACACACTTCGAACACGGCTGTTATCACCCTGTTACTGCATTTCAATGACACCCATTTGCTTTCGATCTCAGTGTCTGCCACCGTACGGAAAAAGCGGGGGGTGGGGGGGCATAAGCGCATTCGTGCTGTAAGTAATCAGAAGTTAATAGTGTTAACGGTTTGCGAGAAATTTTTAATGCTAGACAAAAAAAGAAAATTAAAAGGATATAATTAAATAAATAGATAGAAAAATAAAATTAAAAACGAAAAAAAAAAATTGTGAGGGGAATATAACATGTAATTAAGTTGGCGGTTCACAAGGAATCTCAGACATCAAACTGTTTTTAATTGAACATAAATAGTACACCCAAATATACAAATGTACAAATAAACATAGCAAGGTAGAACTGAATGTCAATGAAACAACCAGGGATGAGGAAGCAACGGACATCAGGACATTTGTTCTGTATGTAATGAGAAGTTAATAGTGTTACAGGTTTGTGAGAAATTTACAGTGCGAGACAAAAAAAGAAATTAAAAGGAAGTAATTAAATCAATAGATAGACAAATAAGAAATTAAAACGAAAAAAAAAAAAAAAAATTGCAAGGGGAATGTAACATGTAATCAAGTTGTTTTTTTTTTTTTGTTTTTTTTTTTACCAAAAAAAAAAGGAACCTCGGACATGGGTAACTATATTTTTTAGTTTTTGGATTTTTCCATAAGTTTTAAGGATTTTTTTTTTTTTTTTTTTATATTTCAAAATCGTTTATGAAGACATTAAAATTTGGGGAGCATTTTTGCATTCTGTTCTTGTGAATGAAGAACTTGGCCAGGCCTAAAAGAACATTGACACAGAGTTCATCTGTTATGTTGCTTATAAGTAAACAGAATGTTATATCATCTTTTGAGAAGGAAACTGGTGACGATGGAATGAGAAGGAGAAAAAATATATGGTCAGTGGTTTCAATGTTGTCTTCACAAAATGTACAAATATTATCTTCAAAATTAAAGCGTACCCTCGATAATTCCTTAGATGGGTAGATGTCAGTCATAATTTTGAAGTGGGTCTCTTTTGCCTTGGGGGTATGGGTAGAGTCAGATACATGGTTCGCAGCGTGGCAATCGATTCCTCATCAAATTTATTTAAAATATCCTTTTTTTTTTTTTTGACGTCCAGGGAATAAGTTTCCTGTGAAACATTTCCTAATAAAGGAGTTGCCGCGCTTTCTGTCCACAATTGAGATTCCCTGGAGTGATAGTCGGGGTAACTGTGGTTGTACGGTTCGGTGCGTCATTATATTTTTGGTCAGGAATACAAATTGTCGAGGCAGTGCGTTTCGTAACTTTAGCAACTCTAATATGGGAGGCTTGAATCTGTGTGTAGTACAGAACTGCTCATTGTCCAGAGGACTGCCAGTGTCATCCATCAAGTCAATTATCGACCATATACCTTTCTCAAAGCATTCCTTGTAAAACAGAGGTTTGTTGCCATGCAGTACATATCGATTGTTCCAAACTATTATACTGTGTGGTGAGAAATTGTGTACGTATATCATTTTCCAGTATAATAATATTTGTTTATGGAACTCTGAACATTTGACAGGAATCTTGTTGATATCCAAGTCAGAGATAAGCAGAAGACTCAGGCCGCCGACTTTGTTGAATAAGTAGTTTGGAGTACAATACCAGAAAGAACGATGAGGTTTGATCCAGGATTTCAACCAGTTCACCTTCAATGTCCCATTCAAGCAGTCCGACTATCACTTTCAGCCCTCCTTCACTTGTTTCTTTCACCATATGTGATTTTTCTTAGATGGTGTGGTCTGTTCCTCCAGATAAAGTTGAAATTGATTTGGTTAACAGATTTTACGAGTTGATTTGGAGCAGCATTGGAATACGCTGGGTATATACATCTGGATAAACACATCCATTTTAGTCAAATATATCCGGCCTAATATTGATAAATCTCTCTGGAGCCATATATTAGAATTAAGCTTTACTTTGATTCAGTTTAGATTCAATGTTCCTGGATTGATTTAACGTTTGGTCCTTGGATAGGAAAATGCTCAAGTATTTTATTTCTGATTTCATAGAAACATCGCTGATTTCCTTTAGTGGCGAGTCATGCAGCGCAAGAAGTTTGCATTTCTTTAAGTTTAATGACAATCCTGAAGCCTTGGAGAATGTTTTGGTTTTTTTCAGCACTTATTGGGACTTGATGTTCATTTTTCAAAACTAAGGTTGTGTCATCCGCCAGCAGGCTAATAACAATTTCTGTCCCCAACATTACTTCTGTCCCACACGTATACACACACACACACACACACACAAACACACACACACACACACACACACACCTTAATTCCACTCTTTTATATACGCATGTCTGGAGTTCCGGGAGCTCGTTCTCAACGTTCTGGGGATAATCATAGCTGTGCTGATAGCATTGGCCGAAACGTATCCACAACCAAACCAACATTAGCTCATCCACTCATTCACATATGTGTGTGCCCAGAGGTCCGGGAGCTCCAGTCATAAGTCCGGGTGATCTATGTCCGGAGAAGGCTCACATTAGCCGGTCTAAGGGGTCCTGCTGCCCCCCAGCTTCCCCGCCTTTGAGAAGAGACACATAACTCCGCTCTTCCGCTTCTCCGCTATGGGCCCTGGTACTCCCGATCCTCCGAACTCAGGTGAATTGCGTGACGTGCTTCTGCTCTCCTATAAGCCCCTACACACTTCGAACACGGCTGTTATCACCCTGTTACTGCATTTCAATGACACCCATTTGCTTTCGATCTCAGTGTCTGCCACCGTACGGAAAAAGCGGGGGGTGGGGGGGCATAAGCGCATTCGTGCTGTAAGTAATCAGAAGTTAATAGTGTTAACGGTTTGCGAGAAATTTTTAATGCTAGACAAAAAAAGAAAATTAAAAGGATATAATTAAATAAATAGATAGAAAAATAAAATTAAAAACGAAAAAAAAAAATTGTGAGGGGAATATAACATGTAATTAAGTTGGCGGTTCACAAGGAATCTCAGACATCAAACTGTTTTTAATTGAACATAAATAGTACACCCAAATATACAAATGTACAAATAAACATAGCAAGGTAGAACTGAATGTCAATGAAACAACCAGGGATGAGGAAGCAACGGACATCAGGACATTTGTTCTGTATGTAATGAGAAGTTAATAGTGTTACAGGTTTGTGAGAAATTTACAGTGCGAGACAAAAAAAGAAATTAAAAGGAAGTAATTAAATCAATAGATAGACAAATAAGAAATTAAAACGAAAAAAAAAAAAAAAAATTGCAAGGGGAATGTAACATGTAATCAAGTTGGTTTTTTTTTTTTGTTTTTTTTTTTTTACCAAAAAAAAAAGGAACCTCGGACATGGGTAACTATATTTTTTAGTTTTTGGATTTTTCCATAAGTTTTAAGGATTTTTTTTTTTTTTTTTTTATATTTCAAAATCGTTTATGAAGACATTAAAATTTGGGGAGCATTTTTGCATTCTGTTCTTGTGAATGAAGAACTTGGCCAGGCCTAAAAGAACATTGACACAGAGTTCATCTGTTATGTTGCTTATAAGTAAACAGAATGTTATATCATCTTTTGAGAAGGAAACTGGTGACGATGGAATGAGAAGGAGAAAAAATATATGGTCAGTGGTTTCAATGTTGTCTTCACAAAATGTACAAATATTATCTTCAAAATTAAAGCGTACCCTCGATAATTCCTTAGATGGGTAGATGTCAGTCATAATTTTGAAGTGGGTCTCTTTTGCCTTGGGGGTATGGGTAGAGTCAGATACATGGTTCGCAGCGTGGCAATCGATTCCTCATCAAATTTATTTAAAATATCCTTTTTTTTTTTTTTGACGTCCAGGGAATAAGTTTCCTGTGAAACATTTCCTAATAAAGGAGTTGCCGCGCTTTCTGTCCACAATTGAGATTCCCTGGAGTGATAGTCGGGGTAACTGTGGTTGTACGGTTCGGTGCGTCATTATATTTTTGGTCAGGAATACAAATTGTCGAGGCAGTGCGTTTCGTAACTTTAGCAACTCTAATATGGGAGGCTTGAATCTGTGTGTAGTACAGAACTGCTCATTGTCCAGAGGACTGCCAGTGTCATCCATCAAGTCAATTATCGACCATATACCTTTCTCAAAGCATTCCTTGTAAAAAAGAGGTTTGTTGCCATGCAGTACATATCGATTGTTCCAAACTATTATACTGTGTGGTGAGAAATTGTGTACGTATATCATTTTCCAGTATAATAATATTTGTTTATGGAACTCTGAACATTTGACAGGAATCTTGTTGATATCCAAGTCAGAGATAAGCAGAAGACTCAGGCCGCCGACTTTGTTGAATAAGTAGTTTGGAGTACAATACCAGAAAGAACGATGAGGTTTGATCCAGGATTTCAACCAGTTCACCTTCAATGTCCCATTCAAGCAGTCCGACTCTATCACTTTCAGCCCTCCTTCACTTGTTTCTTTCACCATATGTGATTTTTCTTAGATGGTGTGGTCTGTTCCTCCAGATAAAGTTGAAATTGATTTGGTTAACAGATTTTACGAGTTGATTTGGAGCAGCATTGGAATACGCTGGGTATATACATCTGGATAAACACATCCATTTTAGTCAAATATATCCGGCCTAATATTGATAAATCTCTCTGGAGCCATATATTAGAATTAAGCTTTACTTTGATTCAGTTTAGATTCAATGTTCCTGGATTGATTTAACGTTTGGTCCTTGGATAGGAAAATGCTCAAGTATTTTATTTCTGATTTCATGGAAACATCGCTGATTTCCTTTAGTGGCGAGTCATGCAGCGCAAGAAGTTTGCATTTCTTTAAGTTTAATGACAATCCTGAAGCCTTGGAGAATGTTTTGGTTGTTTTCGGCACTTATTGGGACTTGATGTTCATTTTTCAAAACTAAGGTTGTGTCATCTGCCAGCAGGCTAATAACAATTTCAGTCCCCAGCACGTCTAACTTTTGGATATCGTTGCTCTTTTCAACATAAACGGCTAGCATTTCGGTAGCAATTATAAATAAATAGGGTGAGATGGGGCAACCTTGGGGGATTCCCACATCAACATGGAAGCTCGGAGTGGTGCCGCTTGGCAGGGTGACACAGCTATGAATATTCTCATAGAGCCCACGGATCACATTCCTGAATATTTAACCAAATCCAAAATGTTCGAGCGTTGCTATGATAAATGGATGTTCGACCGAGTCAAAGGCTTTAGAAAAGTCCAAGAAGGATATGCGGCCATTATCTTCAATGCGATACGCCTCTAAACCCATCGCTCGCCCCGACTCGGGGAATCCTAGAGCCTACTTGCACCCCCGCCCTAACTTAACTCCCTCACTCGTGGAGCTCCCTGAGCTCCACACATCCCGGAGCATCACGCCGACTCATTCACATTTGAATGATTGTCTTTATTTTATGTCCGCTAGATAGAGGCATCCGCACATGCGCATCAGTGGAGCTTCAGGCCGGCTGAGGCATGGACTGAAAATCATAAAGACATGTGTGATGAGCTAAAAGGAAGATAAGCATATTTTTATAATAAATGTAAGAAAGAGAGGGTAATGCAGCCTCAGGGCGGCACTGGCCCGTGTCTCTCCAAGCCTGCCTTTGGGGGGGGGGGGGGGGGGGGGGGGGCACGGAGCAGTGTCTCCCTGTGCCGGTCCCAAGCCCGGATAAATGCAGAGGGTTGCGTCAGGAGGGGCATCCGGCGTAAAACGTTTGCCAAAACCAAACATGCGAGTCAACCATAACTATACCATACCGGATGGGTCGCGGACCGGGTTAACAACGACCGCCATTGGTACTGATGACCTACAGGGTACTAATGGAAATCGGGCTACTGTGGGTCGAAGAACAAGAAGAAGAAGAAGAGGAGGAGTGCGTGTTCGGAAGCAGAGAGAGAGGAGGAAAGGAAAGAGCCTGGGACTGAGAGTAGGGACTTTGAATATTGGGACTATGACAGGAAAAGGTAGAGAGTTGATGGACACGATGCAGAGAAGGAAGCTGGATATACTGTGTGTCCAGGAGACCAGGTGGAAGGGTAGTAAGGCTAGAAGCTTAGGAGCAGGCTTTAAGTTATACTATTATGGTGCTGACAAGAAGAGAAATGGAGTAGGAGTCATCTTGAAGGAGGAGTTTGTAAGGAACGTCCTAGAGGTGAAAAGAATGTCAGATAGACTTATGAGTCTGAAATTGGAAATTGAAGGTGTGATGCTCAGTGTTGTTAGTGGCTATGCGCCACAGGTGGGATGTGAACCTGAAGAGAAGGAGAAGTTCTGGAATGAGTTGGATGAAGTGATG
>NW_028234002.1:230000-250000 GCF_037954325.1 Fistularia commersonii
ATCCGCGGGACTTCGGTGAATTCCGGGCCAGTTTTTTTGCTCTTCTGCTCTCCTCCCCTCCTCCGCTTCTTCGCTCCCCCGCTTTGGACCCTGGAACTCTTGAACAGGGCCGGGCTTCTGCCCTCCGCCTCTCCTCTGCTCATCCGCTCCAGGCCCTGGCACTCCCTGTGATCCAGTCATTCGCATGTGCGTGCCCGGAGGTCCGGGAGCTCCACTCAAACGTCCGGGGGGGGTAAGGGTAAGGGGTCCTGTCCCTCCCCCCCCCTCCTCGCCGCCTCTGAGAAGAGAAACATCTCCTCCACTCCTCCGCTCCTCCGCTGCGGAACCAGGTATTACCGATCCGCCGGACTCAGGCGAATTGCAGAAAGGGGTTTTGCCGTCCTCCGCTCCTCCGCTCCTCCGTTTCGGGCCCTGGAACTCCCGAACCGCTGGACACAAGCGAATCACGGTCCGGGCTTCTGCTCTCCTCCGCTCCTCACCTCATCCGCTCCAGGCCCTGGTACTCCGTGTCCGCGGGAACCCCCCCCAACCCACAAAAACAAACTCTCACACACACACAAACACACGCACACACACACACACACACACACACACAAACACACAAACACACACAGACACACCTGAACTCATCATAGCTGTGCTAATAGCATTGGCCGAAACGTTTCCACAACCAAACCAACATTAGCTCATCCACTCATTCACATATGTGTGTGCCCAGAGGTCCGGGAGCTCCAGTCATAAGTCCGGGTGATCTATGTCCGGAGAAGGCTCACATTAGCCGCTCTAAGGGGTCCTGCTGCCCCCCAGCTTCCCGGCCTTTGAGAAGAGACACATAACTCCGCTCTTCCGCTTCTCCGCTATGGGCCCTGGTACTCCCGATCCTCCGAACTCAGGTGAATTGCGTGACGTGCTTCTGCTCTACTATAAGCCCCTACACACTTCGAACACGGCTGTTATCACCCTGTTACTGCATTTCAATGACACCCATTTGCTTTCGATCTCAGTGTCTGCCACCGTACGGAAAAAGCGGGGGGGTGGGGGGTGGGGGGGCATAAGCGCATTCGTGCTGTAAGTAATCAGAAGTTAATAGTGTTAACGGTTTGCGAGAAATTTTTAATGCTAGACAAAAAAAGAAAATTAAAAGGATATAATTAAATAAATAGATAGAAAAATAAAATTAAAAACGAAAAAAAAAAAATTGTGAGGGGAATATAACATGTAATTAAGTTGGCGGTTCACAGGGAATCTCAGACATCAAACTGTTTTTAATTGAACATAAATAGTACACCCAAATATACAAATGTACAAATAAACATAGCAAGGTAGAACTGAATGTCAATGAAACAACCAGGCATGAGGAAGCAACGGACATGAGGACATTTGTTCTGTATGTAATGAGAAGTTAATAGTGTTACAGGTTTGTGAGAAATTTACAGTGCTAGACAAAAAACGAAATTAAAAGGAAATAATTAGATAAATAGATAGACAAATGAAATTAAAACCAAAAAAAAAAATTGCAAGGGGAATACGACATGTAATTAAGTTGGCGATTCACAAGGAATCTCAGACATCAAACTGTATATTTTTTGTTGTTTATATATAAACATATATAAACAAACATATATTGTTTGTTGTTTATTTTTGGGATATATTGAGGAATATTTAATGGAAAGGAGTCACAATCGCTTTTTGACAATGTCGAAGTGTATACGTGGCTATAGAATTTAAAGTTTTCATTAGAAATTATAGCCTCATCTGTAATTTCCTTGTTGTTAAGACGGGCTTAGCTTTGCTCCGCTCCTCCTCTCCTCCGCTCCTCCGCTCTTCCGCTCCGGGCCCTGGAACTCCCGATCCGCGGGACTTCGGTGAATTCCGGGCCAGTTTTTTGCTCTTCTGCTCTCCTCCCCTCCTCCGCTTCTTCGCTCCCCCGCTTTGGACCCTGGAACTCTTGAACAGGGCCGGGCTTCTGCCCTCCGCCTCTCCTCTGCTCATCCGCTCCAGGCCCTGGCACTCCCTGTGATCCAGTCATTCGCATGTGCGTGCCCGGAGGTCCGGGAGCTCCACTCAAACGTCCGGGGGGGATAAGGGTAAGGGGTCCTGCCCCCCCCCCCTCGCCGCCTCTGAGAAGAGAAACATCTCCTCCACTCCTCCGCTCATCCGCTGCGGAACCAGGTACTACCGATCTGCCGGACTCAGGCGAATTGCAGAAAGTGGTTTTGCTGTCCTCCGCTCCTCCGCTCCTCCGCTCCTCCGCTCCTCCGCTCCTCCGCTCCTCCGTTTCGGGCCCTGGAACTCCCGAACCGCTGGACACAAGCGAATCACGGTCCGGGCTTCTGCTCTCCTCCGCTCCTCACCTCATCCGCTCCAGGCCCTGGTACTCCGTGTCCGCGGGAACCCCCCCCAACCCACAAAAACAAACTCTCACACACACACAAACACACGCACACACACACACACACACACACACACACACAAACACACAAACACACACAGACACACCTGAACTCATCATCGCTGTGCTGATAGCATTGGCCGAAACGTATCCACAACCAAACCAACATTAGCTCATCCAGTCATTCACATATGTGTGTGCCCAGAGGTCCGGGAGCTCCAGTCATAACTCCGGGTGATCTCTGTCCGGAGTAGGCTCACCTTAGCCGGTCTAAGGGGTCCTGCTGCCCCCCAGCTTCCCCGCCTTTGAGAAGAGACACATAACTCCGCTCTTCCGCTTCTCCGCTATGGGCCCTGGTACTCCCGATCCTCCGAACTCAGGTGAATTGCGTGACGTGCTTCTGCTCTCCTATAAGCCCCTACACACTTCGAACACGGCTGTTATCACCCTGTTACTGCATTTCAATGACACCCATTTGCTTTCGATCTCAGTGTCTGCCTCCGTACGGAAAAAGCGGGATGGGTGGGGGGGCATAAGCGCAATCGTGCTGTAAGTAATCAGAAGTTAATAGTGTTAACGGTTTGCGAGAAATTTTTAATGCTAGACAAAAAAAGAAAATTAGAAGGATATAATTAAATAAATAGATAGAAAAATAAAATTAAAAACGAAAAAAAAAAATTGTGAGGGGAATATAACATGTAATTAAGTTGGCGGTTCACAAGGAATCTCAGACATCAAACTGTTTTTAATTGAACATAAATAGTACACCCAAATATACAAATGTACAAATAAACATAGCAAGGTAGAACTGAATGTCAATGAAACAACCAGGGATGAGGAAGCAACGGACATCAGGACATTTGTTCTGTATGTAATGAGAAGTTAATAGTGTTACAGGTTTGTGAGAAATTTACAGTGCGAGACAAAAAAAGAAATTAAAAGGAAGTAATTAAATCAATAGATAGACAAATAAGAAATTAAAACGAAAAAAAAAAAAAAAAATTGCAAGGGGAATGTAACATGTAATCAAGTTGTTTTTTTTGTTTTTTTTTTTTTTTTTACCAAAAAAAAAAGGAACCTCGGACATGGGTAACTATATTTTTTTGTTTTCGGATTTTTCCATAAGTTTTAAGGATTTTTTTTTTTTTTTTTATATTTCAAAATCGTTTATGAAGACATTAAAATTTGGGGAGCATTTTTGCATTCTGTTCTTGTGAATGAAGAACTTGGCCAGGCCTAAAAGAACATTGACACAGAGTTCATCTGTTATGTTGCTTATAAGTAAACAGAATGTTATATCATCTTTTGAGAAGGAAACTGGTGACGATGGAATGAGAAGGAGAAAAAATATATGGTCAGTGGTTTCAATGTTGTCTTCACAAAATGTACAAATATTATCTTCAAAATTAAAGCGTACCCTCGATAATTCCTTAGATGGGTAGATGTCAGTCATAATTTTGAAGTGGGTCTCTTTTGCCTTGGGGGTATGGGTAGAGTCAGATACATAGTTCGCAGCGTGGCAATCGATTCCTCATCAAATTTATTTAAAATATCCTTTTTTTTTTTTTTGACGTCCAGGGAATAAGTTTCCTGTGAAACATTTCCTAATAAAGGAGTTGCTGCGCTTTCTGTCCACAATTGAGATTCCCTGGAGTGATAGTCGGGGTAACTGTGGTTGTACGGTTCGGTGCGTCATTATATTTTTGGTCAGGAATACAAATTGTCGAGGCAGTGCGTTTCGTAACTTTAGCAACTCTAATATGGGAGGCTTGAATCTGTGTGTAGTACAGAACTGCTCATTGTCCAGAGGACTGCCAGTGTCATCCATCAAGTCAATTATTGACCATATACCTTTCTCAAAGCATTCCTTGTAAAACAGAGGTTTGTTGCCATGCAGTACATATCGATTGTTCCAAACTATTATACTGTGTGGTGAGAAATTGTGTACGTATATCATTTTCCAGTATAATAATATTTGTTTATGGAACTCTGAACATTTGACAGGAATCTTGTTGATATCCAAGTCAGAGATAAGCAGAAGACTCAGGCCGCCGACTTTGTTGAATAAGTAGTTTGGAGTACAATACCAGAAAGAACGATGAGGTTTGATCCAGGATTTCAACCAGTTCACCTTCAATGTCCCATTCAAGCAGTCCAACTCTATCACTTTCAGCCCTCCTTCACTTGTTTCTTTCACCATATGTGATTTTTCTTAGATGGTGTGGTCTGTTCCTCCAGATAAAGTTGAAATTGATTTGGTTAACAGATTTTACGAGTTGATTTGGAGCAGCATTGGAATACGCTGGGTATATACATCTGGATAAACACATCCATTTTAGTCAAATATATCCGGCCTAATATTGATAAATCTCTCTGGAGCCATATATTAGAATTAAGCTTTACTTTGATTCAGTTTAGATTCAATGTTCCTGGATTGATTTAACGTTTGGTCCTTGGATAGGAAAATGCTCAAGTATTTTATTTCTGATTTCATAGAAACATCGCTGATTTCCTTTAGTGGCGAGTCATGCAGCGCAAGAAGTTTGCATTTCTTTAAGTTTAATGACAATCCTGAAGCCTTGGAGAATGTTTTGGTTTTTTTCAGCACTTATTGGGACTTGATGTTCATTTTTCAAAACTAAGGTTGTGTCATCTGCCAGCAGGCTAATAACAATTTCTGTCCCCAACATTACTTCTGTCCCACACGTATACACACACACACACACACACACACACACACACACACACACACACACACACACCTTAATTCCACTCTTTTATATACGCATGTCTGGAGTTCCGGGAGCTCGTTCTCAACGTTCTGGGGATAATCATAGCTGTGCTGATAGCATTGGCCGAAACGTATCCACAACCAAACCAACATTAGCTCATCCACTCATTCACATATGTGTGTGCCCAGAGGTCCGGGAGCTCCAGTCATAAGTCCGGGTGATCTATGTCCGGAGAAGACTCACATTAGCCGGTCTAAGGGGTCCTGCTGCCCCCCAGTTTCCCCGCCTTTGAGAAGAGACACATAACTCCGCTCTTCCGCTTCTCCGCTATGGGCCCTGGTACTCCCGATCCTCCGAACTCAGGTGAATTGCGTGACGTGCTTCTGCTCTCCTATAAGCCCCTACACACTTCGAACACGGCTGTTATCACCCTGTTACTGCATTTCAATGACACCCATTTGCTTTCGATCTCAGTGTCTGCCTCCGTACGGAAAAAGCGGGATGGGTGGGGGGGCATAAGCGCATTCGTGGTGTAAGTAATCAGAAGTTAATAGTGTTAACGGTTTGCGAGAAATTTTTAATGCTAGACAAAAAAAGAAAATTAGAAGGATATAATTAAATAAATAGATAGAAAAATAAAATTAAAAACGAAAAAAAAAAATTGTGAGGGGAATATAACATGTAATTAAGTTGGCGGTTCACAAGGAATCTCAGACATCAAACTGTTTTTAATTGAACATAAATAGTACACCCAAATATACAAATGTACAAATAAACATAGCAAGGTAGAACTGAATGTCAATGAAACAACCAGGGATGAGGAAGCAACGGACATCAGGACATTTGTTCTGTATGTAATGAGAAGTTAATAGTGTTACAGGTTTGTGAGAAATTTACAGTGCGAGACAAAAAAAGAAATTAAAAGGAAGTAATTAAATCAATAGATAGACAAATAAGAAATTAAAACGAAAAAAAAAAAAAAAAATTGCAAGGGGAATGTAACATGTAATCAAGTTGTTTTTTTTGTTTTGTTTTTTTTTTTTACCAAAAAAAAAAGGAACCTCGGACATGGGTAACTATATTTTTTTGTTTTCGGATTTTTCCATAAGTTTTAAGGATTTTTTTTTTTTTTTTTTATATTTCAAAATCGTTTATGAAGACATTAAAATTTGGGGAGCATTTTTGCATTCTGTTCTTGTGAATGAAGAACTTGGCCAGGCCTAAAAGAACATTGACACAGAGTTCATCTGTTATGTTGCTTATAAGTAAACAGAATGTTATATCATCTTTTGAGAAGGAAACTGGTGACGATGGAATGAGAAGGAGAAAAAATATATGGTCAGTGGTTTCAATGTTGTCTTCACAAAATGTACAAATATTATCTTCAAAATTAAAGCGTACCCTCGATAATTCCTTAGATGGGTAGATGTCAGTCATAATTTTGAAGTGGGTCTCTTTTGCCTTGGGGGTATGGGTAGAGTCAGATACATAGTTCGCAGCGTGGCAATCGATTCCTCATCAAATTTATTTAAAATATCCTTTTTTTTTTTTTTGACGTCCAGGGAATAAGTTTCCTGTGAAACATTTCCTAATAAAGGAGTTGCCGCGCTTTCTGTCCACAATTGAGATTCCCTGGAGTGATAGTCGGGGTAACTGTGGTTGTACGGTTCGGTGCGTCATTATATTTTTGGTCAGGAATACAAATTGTCGAGGCAGTGCGTTTCGTAACTTTAGCAACTCTAATATGGGAGGCTTGAATCTGTGTGTAGTACAGAACTGCTCATTGTCCAGAGGACTGCCAGTGTCATCCATCAAGTCAATTATCGACCATATACCTTTCTCAAAGCATTCCTTGTAAAACAGAGGTTTGTTGCCATGCAGTACATATCGATTGTTCCAAACTATTATACTGTGTGGTGAGAAATTGTGTACGTATATCATTTTCCAGTATAATAATATTTGTTTATGGAACTCTGAACATTTGACAGGAATCTTGTTGATATCCAAGTCAGAGATAAGCAGAAGACTCAGGCCGCCGACTTTGTTGAATAAGTAGTTTGGAGTACAATACCAGAAAGAACGATGAGGTTTGATCCAGGATTTCAACCAGTTCACCTTCAATGTCCCATTCAAGCAGTCCGACTCTATCACTTTCAGCCCTCCTTCACTTGTTTCTTTCACCATATGTGATTTTTCTTAGATGGTGTGGTCTGTTCCTCCAGATAAAGTTGAAATTGATTTGGTTAACAGATTTTACGAGTTGATTTGGAGCAGCATTGGAATACGCTGGGTATATACATCTGGATAAACACATCCATTTTAGTCAAATATATCCGGCCTAATATTGATAAATCTCTCTGGAGCCATATATTAGAATTAAGCTTTACTTTGATTCAGTTTAGATTCAATGTTCCTGGATTGATTTAACGTTTGGTCCTTGGATAGGAAAATGCTCAAGTATTTTATTTCTGATTTCATAGAAACATCGCTGATTTCCTTTAGTGGCGAGTCATGCAGCGCAAGAAGTTTGCATTTCTTTAAGTTTAATGACAATCCTGAAGCCTTGGAGAATGTTTTGGTTTTTTTCAGCACTTATTGGGACTTGATGTTCATTTTTCAAAACTAAGGTTGTGTCATCTGCCAGCAGGCTAATAACAATTTCTGTCCCCAACATTACTTCTGTCCCACACGTATACACACACACACACACACACACACACACACACACACACCTTAATTCCACTCTTTTATATACGCATGTCTGGAGTTCCGGGAGCTCGTTCTCAACGTTCTGGGGATAATCATAGCTGTGCTGATAGCATTGGCCGAAACGTATCCACAACCAAACCAACATTAGCTCATCCACTCATTCATATATGTGTGTGCCCAGAGGTCCGGGAGCTCCAGTCATAACTCCGGGTGATATCTGTCCGGAGTAGGCTCACATTAGCCGGTCTAAGGGGTCCTGCTGCCCCCCAGCTTCCCCGCCTTTGAGAAGAGACACATAACTCCGCTCTTCCGCTTCTCCGCTATGGGCCCTGGTACTCCCGATCCTCCGAACTCAGGTGAATTGCGTGACGTGCTTCTGCTCTACTATAAGCCCCTACACACTTCGAACACGGCTGTTATCACCCTGTTACTGCATTTCAATGACACCCATTTGCTTTCGATCTCAGTGTCTGCCTCCGTACGGAAAAAGCGGGATGGGTGGGGGGGCATAAGCGCATTCGTGCTGTAAGTAATCAGAAGTTAATAGTGTTAACGGTTTGCGAGAAATTTTTAATGCTAGACAAAAAAAGAAAATTAAAAGGATATAATTAAATAAATAGATAGAAAAATAAAATTAAAAACGAAAAAAAAAAATTGTGAGGGGAATATAACATGTAATTAAGTTGGCGGTTCACAAGGAATCTCAGACATCAAACTGTTTTTAATTGAACATAAATAGTACACCCAAATATACAAATGTACAAATAAACATAGCAAGGTAGAACTGAATGTCAATGAAACAACCAGGGATGAGGAAGCAACGGACATCAGGACATTTGTTCTGTATGTAATGAGAAGTTAATAGTGTTACAGGTTTGTGAGAAATTTACAGTGCGAGACAAAAAAAGAAATTAAAAGGAAGTAATTAAATCAATAGATAGACAAATAAGAAATTAAAACGAAAAAAAAAAAAAAAAAATTGCAAGGGGAATGTAACATGTAATCAAGTTGTTTTTTTTTTTTTGTTTTTTTTTTTTACCAAAAAAAAAAGGAACCTCGGACATGGGTAACTATATTTTTTTGTTTTCGGATTTTTCCATAAGTTTTAAGGATTTTTTTTTTTTTTTTTATATTTCAAAATCGTTTATGAAGACATTAAAATTTGGGGAGCATTTTTGCATTCTGTTCTTGTGAATGAAGAACTTGGCCAGGCCTAAAAGAACATTGACACAGAGTTCATCTGTTATGTTGCTTATAAGTAAACAGAATGTTATATCATCTTTTGAGAAGGAAACTGGTGACGATGGAATGAGAAGGAGAAAAAATATATGGTCAGTGGTTTCAATGTTGTCTTCACAAAATGTACAAATATTATCTTCAAAATTAAAGCGTACCCTCGATAATTCCTTAGATGGGTAGATGTCAGTCATAATTTTGAAGTGGGTCTCTTTTGCCTTGGGGGTATGGGTAGAGTCAGATACATAGTTCGCAGCGTGGCAATCGATTCCTCATCAAATTTATTTAAAATATCCTTTTTTTTTTTTTTGACGTCCAGGGAATAAGTTTCCTGTGAAACATTTCCTAATAAAGGAGTTGCCGCGCTTTCTGTCCACAATTGAGATTCCCTGGAGTGATAGTCGGGGTAACTGTGGTTGTACGGTTCGGTGCGTCATTATATTTTTGGTCAGGAATACAAATTGTCGAGGCAGTGCGTTTCGTAACTTTAGCAACTCTAATATGGGAGGCTTGAATCTGTGTGTAGTACAGAACTGCTCATTGTCCAGAGGACTGCCAGTGTCATCCATCAAGTCAATTATTGACCATATACCTTTCTCAAAGCATTCCTTGTAAAACAGAGGTTTGTTGCCATGCAGTACATATCGATTGTTCCAAACTATTATACTGTGTGGTGAGAAATTGTGTACGTATATCATTTTCCAGTATAATAATATTTGTTTATGGAACTCTGAACATTTGACAGGAATCTTGTTGATATCCAAGTCAGAGATAAGCAGAAGACTCAGGCCGCCGACTTTGTTGAATAAGTAGTTTGGAGTACAATACCAGAAAGAACGATGAGGTTTGATCCAGGATTTCAACCAGTTCACCTTCAATGTCCCATTCAAGCAGTCCGACTCCATCACTTTCAGCCCTCCTTCACTTGTTTCTTTCACCATATGTGATTTTTCTTAGATGGTGTGGTCTGTTCCTCCAGATAAAGTTGAAATTGATTTGGTTAACAGATTTTACGAGTTGATTTGGAGCAGCATTGGAATACGCTGGGTATATACATCTGGATAAACACATCCATTTTAGTCAAATATATCCGGCCTAATATTGATAAATCTCTCTGGAGCCATATATTAGAATTAAGCTTTACTTTGATTCAGTTTAGATTCAATGTTCCTGGATTGATTTAACGTTTGGTCCTTGGATAGGAAAATGCTCAAGTATTTTATTTCTGATTTCATAGAAACATCGCTGATTTCCTTTAGTGGCGAGTCATGCAGCGCAAGAAGTTTGCATTTCTTTAAGTTTAATGACAATCCTGAAGCCTTGGAGAATGTTTTGGTTTTTTTCAGCACTTATTGGGACTTGATGTTCATTTTTCAAAACTAAGGTTGTGTCATCCGCCAGCAGGCTAATAACAATTTCTGTCCCCAACATTACTTCTGTCCCACACGTATACACACACACACACACACACACAAACACACACACACACACACACACACACCTTAATTCCACTCTTTTATATACGCATGTCTGGAGTTCCGGGAGCTCGTTCTCAACGTTCTGGGGATAATCATAGCTGTGCTGATAGCATTGGCCGAAACGTATCCACAACCAAACCAACATTAGCTCATCCACTCATTCACATATGTGTGTGCCCAGAGGTCCGGGAGCTCCAGTCATAAGTCCGGGTGATCTATGTCCGGAGAAGGCTCACATTAGCCGGTCTAAGGGGTCCTGCTGCCCCCCAGCTTCCCCGCCTTTGAGAAGAGACACATAACTCCGCTCTTCCGCTTCTCCGCTATGGGCCCTGGTACTCCCGATCCTCCGAACTCAGGTGAATTGCGTGACGTGCTTCTGCTCTCCTATAAGCCCCTACACACTTCGAACACGGCTGTTATCACCCTGTTACTGCATTTCAATGACACCCATTTGCTTTCGATCTCAGTGTCTGCCACCGTACGGAAAAAGCGGGATGGGTGGGGGGGCATAAGCGCATTCGTGCTGTAAGTAATCAGAAGTTAATAGTGTTAACGGTTTGCGAGAAATTTTTAATGCTAGACAAAAAAAGAAAATTAAAAGGATATAATTAAATAAATAGATAGAAAAATAAAATTAAAAACGAAAAAAAAAAATTGTGAGGGGAATATAACATGTAATTAAGTTGGCGGTTCACAAGGAATCTCAGACATCAAACTGTTTTTAATTGAACATAAATAGTACACCCAAATATACAAATGTACAAATAAACATAGCAAGGTAGAACTGAATGTCAATGAAACAACCAGGGATGAGGAAGCAACGGACATCAGGACATTTGTTCTGTATGTAATGAGAAGTTAATAGTGTTACAGGTTTGTGAGAAATTTACAGTGCGAGACAAAAAAAGAAATTAAAAGGAAGTAATTAAATCAATAGATAGACAAATAAGAAATTAAAACGAAAAAAAAAAAAAAAAATTGCAAGGGGAATGTAACATGTAATCAAGTTGGTTTTTTTTTTTTGTTTTTTTTTTTTTACCAAAAAAAAAAGGAACCTCGGACATGGGTAACTATATTTTTTAGTTTTTGGATTTTTCCATAAGTTTTAAGGATTTTTTTTTTTTTTTTTTTATATTTCAAAATCGTTTATGAAGACATTAAAATTTGGGGAGCATTTTTGCATTCTGTTCTTGTGAATGAAGAACTTGGCCAGGCCTAAAAGAACATTGACACAGAGTTCATCTGTTATGTTGCTTATAAGTAAACAGAATGTTATATCATCTTTTGAGAAGGAAACTGGTGACGATGGAATGAGAAGGAGAAAAAATATATGGTCAGTGGTTTCAATGTTGTCTTCACAAAATGTACAAATATTATCTTCAAAATTAAAGCGTACCCTCGATAATTCCTTAGATGGGTAGATGTCAGTCATAATTTTGAAGTGGGTCTCTTTTGCCTTGGGGGTATGGGTAGAGTCAGATACATGGTTCGCAGCGTGGCAATCGATTCCTCATCAAATTTATTTAAAATATCCTTTTTTTTTTTTTTGACGTCCAGGGAATAAGTTTCCTGTGAAACATTTCCTAATAAAGGAGTTGCCGCGCTTTCTGTCCACAATTGAGATTCCCTGGAGTGATAGTCGGGGTAACTGTGGTTGTACGGTTCGGTGCGTCATTATATTTTTGGTCAGGAATACAAATTGTCGAGGCAGTGCGTTTCGTAACTTTAGCAACTCTAATATGGGAGGCTTGAATCTGTGTGTAGTACAGAACTGCTCATTGTCCAGAGGACTGCCAGTGTCATCCATCAAGTCAATTATCGACCATATACCTTTCTCAAAGCATTCCTTGTAAAACAGAGGTTTGTTGCCATGCAGTACATATCGATTGTTCCAAACTATTATACTGTGTGGTGAGAAATTGTGTACGTATATCATTTTCCAGTATAATAATATTTGTTTATGGAACTCTGAACATTTGACAGGAATCTTGTTGATATCCAAGTCAGAGATAAGCAGAAGACTCAGGCCGCCGACTTTGTTGAATAAGTAGTTTGGAGTACAATACCAGAAAGAACGATGAGGTTTGATCCAGGATTTCAACCAGTTCACCTTCAATGTCCCATTCAAGCAGTCCGACTCTATCACTTTCAGCCCTCCTTCACTTGTTTCTTTCACCATATGTGATTTTTCTTAGATGGTGTGGTCTGTTCCTCCAGATAAAGTTGAAATTGATTTGGTTAACAGATTTTACGAGTTGATTTGGAGCAGCATTGGAATACGCTGGGTATATACATCTGGATAAACACATCCATTTTAGTCAAATATATCCGGCCTAATATTGATAAATCTCTCTGGAGCCATATATTAGAATTAAGCTTTACTTTGATTCAGTTTAGATTCAATGTTCCTGGATTGATTTAACGTTTGGTCCTTGGATAGGAAAATGCTCAAGTATTTTATTTCTGATTTCATAGAAACATCGCTGATTTCCTTTAGTGGCGAGTCATGCAGCGCAAGAAGTTTGCATTTCTTTAAGTTTAATGACAATCCTGAAGCCTTGGAGAATGTTTTGGTTTTTTTCAGCACTTATTGGGACTTGATGTTCATTTTTCAAAACTAAGGTTGTGTCATCCGCCAGCAGGCTAATAACAATTTCTGTCCCCAACATTACTTCTGTCCCACACGTATACACACACACACACACACACACAAACACACACACACACACACACACACACCTTTATTCCACTCTTTTATATACGCATGTCTGGAGTTCCGGGAGCTCGTTCTCAACGTTCTGGGGATAATCATAGCTGTGCTGATAGCATTGGCCGAAACGTATCCACAACCAAACCAACATTAGCTCATCCACTCATTCACATATGTGTGTGCCCAGAGGTCCGGGAGCTCCAGTCATAAGTCCGGGTGATCTATGTCCGGAGAAGGCTCACATTAGCCGGTCTAAGGGGTCCTGCTGCCCCCCAGCTTCCCCGCCTTTGAGAAGAGACACATAACTCCGCTCTTCCGCTTCTCCGCTATGGGCCCTGGTACTCCCGATCCTCCGAACTCAGGTGAATTGCGTGACGTGCTTCTGCTCTCCTATAAGCCCCTACACACTTCGAACACGGCTGTTATCACCCTGTTACTGCATTTCAATGACACCCATTTGCTTTCGATCTCAGTGTCTGCCACCGTACGGAAAAAGCGGGGGGTGGGGGGGCATAAGCGCATTCGTGCTGTAAGTAATCAGAAGTTAATAGTGTTAACGGTTTGCGAGAAATTTTTAATGCTAGACAAAAAAAGAAAATTAAAAGGATATAATTAAATAAATAGATAGAAAAATAAAATTAAAAACGAAAAAAAAAAATTGTGAGGGGAATATAACATGTAATTAAGTTGGCGGTTCACAAGGAATCTCAGACATCAAACTGTTTTTAATTGAACATAAATAGTACACCCAAATATACAAATGTACAAATAAACATAGCAAGGTAGAACTGAATGTCAATGAAACAACCAGGGATGAGGAAGCAACGGACATCAGGACATTTGTTCTGTATGTAATGAGAAGTTAATAGTGTTACAGGTTTGTGAGAAATTTACAGTGCGAGACAAAAAAAGAAATTAAAAGGAAGTAATTAAATCAATAGATAGACAAATAAGAAATTAAAACGAAAAAAAAAAAAAAAAATTGCAAGGGGAATGTAACATGTAATCAAGTTGGTTTTTTTTTTTTTGTTTTTTTTTTTTTACCAAAAAAAAAAGGAACCTCGGACATGGGTAACTATATTTTTTAGTTTTTGGATTTTTCCATAAGTTTTAAGGATTTTTTTTTTTTTTTTTTTATATTTCAAAATCGTTTATGAAGACATTAAAATTTGGGGAGCATTTTTGCATTCTGTTCTTGTGAATGAAGAACTTGGCCAGGCCTAAAAGAACATTGACACAGAGTTCATCTGTTATGTTGCTTATAAGTAAACAGAATGTTATATCATCTTTTGAGAAGGAAACTGGTGACGATGGAATGAGAAGGAGAAAAAATATATGGTCAGTGGTTTCAATGTTGTCTTCACAAAATGTACAAATATTATCTTCAAAATTAAAGCGTACCCTCGATAATTCCTTAGATGGGTAGATGTCAGTCATAATTTTGAAGTGGGTCTCTTTTGCCTTGGGGGTATGGGTAGAGTCAGATACATGGTTCGCAGCGTGGCAATCGATTCCTCATCAAATTTATTTAAAATATCCTTTTTTTTTTTTTTTGACGTCCAGGGAATAAGTTTCCTGTGAAACATTTCCTAATAAAGGAGTTGCCGCGCTTTCTGTCCACAATTGAGATTCCCTGGAGTGATAGTCGGGGTAACTGTGGTTGTACGGTTCGGTGCGTCATTATATTTTTGGTCAGGAATACAAATTGTCGAGGCAGTGCGTTTCGTAACTTTAGCAACTCTAATATGGGAGGCTTGAATCTGTGTGTAGTACAGAACTGCTCATTGTCCAGAGGACTGCCAGTGTCATCCATCAAGTCAATTATCGACCATATACCTTTCTCAAAGCATTCCTTGTAAAACAGAGGTTTGTTGCCATGCAGTACATATCGATTGTTCCAAACTATTATACTGTGTGGTGAGAAATTGTGTACGTATATCATTTTCCAGTATAATAATATTTGTTTATGGAACTCTGAACATTTGACAGGAATCTTGTTGATATCCAAGTCAGAGATAAGCAGAAGACTCAGGCCGCCGACTTTGTTGAATAAGTAGTTTGGAGTACAATACCAGAAAGAACGATGAGGTTTGATCCAGGATTTCAACCAGTTCACCTTCAATGTCCCATTCAAGCAGTCCGACTCTATCACTTTCAGCCCTCCTTCACTTGTTTCTTTCACCATATGTGATTTTTCTTAGATGGTGTGGTCTGTTCCTCCAGATAAAGTTGAAATTGATTTGGTTAACAGATTTTACGAGTTGATTTGGAGCAGCATTGGAATACGCTGGGTATATACATCTGGATAAACACATCCATTTTAGTCAAATATATCCGGCCTAATATTGATAAATCTCTCTGGAGCCATATATTAGAATTAAGCTTTACTTTGATTCAGTTTAGATTCAATGTTCCTGGATTGATTTAACGTTTGGTCCTTGGATAGGAAAATGCTCAAGTATTTTATTTCTGATTTCATAGAAACATCGCTGATTTCCTTTAGTGGCGAGTCATGCAGCGCAAGAAGTTTGCATTTCTTTAAGTTTAATGACAATCCTGAAGCCTTGGAGAATGTTTTGGTTTTTTTCAGCACTTATTGGGACTTGATGTTCATTTTTCAAAACTAAGGTTGTGTCATCCGCCAGCAGGCTAATAACAATTTCTGTCCCCAACATTACTTCTGTCCCACACGTATACACACACACACACACACACACAAACACACACACACACACACACACACACCTTTATTCCACTCTTTTATATACGCATGTCTGGAGTTCCGGGAGCTCGTTCTCAACGTTCTGGGGATAATCATAGCTGTGCTGATAGCATTGGCCGAAACGTATCCACAACCAAACCAACATTAGCTCATCCACTCATTCACATATGTGTGTGCCCAGAGGTCCGGGAGCTCCAGTCATAAGTCCGGGTGATCTATGTCCGGAGAAGGCTCACATTAGCCGGTCTAAGGGGTCCTGCTGCCCCCCAGCTTCCCCGCCTTTGAGAAGAGACACATAACTCCGCTCTTCCGCTTCTCCGCTATGGGCCCTGGTACTCCCGATCCTCCGAACTCAGGTGAATTGCGTGACGTGCTTCTGCTCTCCTATAAGCCCCTACACACTTCGAACACGGCTGTTATCACCCTGTTACTGCATTTCAATGACACCCATTTGCTTTCGATCTCAGTGTCTGCCACCGTACGGAAAAAGCGGGGGGTGGGGGGGCATAAGCGCATTCGTGCTGTAAGTAATCAGAAGTTAATAGTGTTAACGGTTTGCGAGAAATTTTTAATGCTAGACAAAAAAAGAAAATTAAAAGGATATAATTAAATAAATAGATAGAAAAATAAAATTAAAAACGAAAAAAAAAAATTGTGAGGGGAATATAACATGTAATTAAGTTGGCGGTTCACAAGGAATCTCAGACATCAAACTGTTTTTAATTGAACATAAATAGTACACCCAAATATACAAATGTACAAATAAACATAGCAAGGTAGAACTGAATGTCAATGAAACAACCAGGGATGAGGAAGCAACGGACATCAGGACATTTGTTCTGTATGTAATGAGAAGTTAATAGTGTTACAGGTTTGTGAGAAATTTACAGTGCGAGACAAAAAAAGAAATTAAAAGGAAGTAATTAAATCAATAGATAGACAAATAAGAAATTAAAACGAAAAAAAAAAAAAAAAATTGCAAGGGGAATGTAACATGTAATCAAGTTGGTTTTTTTTTTTTGTTTTTTTTTTTTTTACCAAAAAAAAAAGGAACCTCGGACATGGGTAACTATATTTTTTAGTTTTTGGATTTTTCCATAAGTTTTAAGGATTTTTTTTTTTTTTTTTTTTATATTTCAAAATCGTTTATGAAGACATTAAAATTTGGGGAGCATTTTTGCATTCTGTTCTTGTGAATGAAGAACTTGGCCAGGCCTAAAAGAACATTGACACAGAGTTCATCTGTTATGTTGCTTATAAGTAAACAGAATGTTATATCATCTTTTGAGAAGGAAACTGGTGACGATGGAATGAGAAGGAGAAAAAATATATGGTCAGTGGTTTCAATGTTGTCTTCACAAAATGTACAAATATTATCTTCAAAATTAAAGCGTACCCTCGATAATTCCTTAGATGGGTAGATGTCAGTCATAATTTTGAAGTGGGTCTCTTTTGCCTTGGGGGTATGGGTAGAGTCAGATACATGGTTCGCAGCGTGGCAATCGATTCCTCATCAAATTTATTTAAAATATCCTTTTTTTTTTTTTTGACGTCCAGGGAATAAGTTTCCTGTGAAACATTTCCTAATAAAGGAGTTGCCGCGCTTTCTGTCCACAATTGAGATTCCCTGGAGTGATAGTCGGGGTAACTGTGGTTGTACGGTTCGGTGCGTCATTATATTTTTGGTCAGGAATACAAATTGTCGAGGCAGTGCGTTTCGTAACTTTAGCAACTCTAATATGGGAGGCTTGAATCTGTGTGTAGTACAGAACTGCTCATTGTCCAGAGGACTGCCAGTGTCATCCATCAAGTCAATTATCGACCATATACCTTTCTCAAAGCATTCCTTGTAAAACAGAGGTTTGTTGCCATGCAGTACATATCGATTGTTCCAAACTATTATACTGTGTGGTGAGAAATTGTGTACGTATATCATTTTCCAGTATAATAATATTTGTTTATGGAACTCTGAACATTTGACAGGAATCTTGTTGATATCCAAGTCAGAGATAAGCAGAAGACTCAGGCCGCCGACTTTGTTGAATAAGTAGTTTGGAGTACAATACCAGAAAGAACGATGAGGTTTGATCCAGGATTTCAACCAGTTCACCTTCAATGTCCCATTCAAGCAGTCCGACTCTATCACTTTCAGCCCTCCTTCACTTGTTTCTTTCACCATATGTGATTTTTCTTAGATGGTGTGGTCTGTTCCTCCAGATAAAGTTGAAATTGATTTGGTTAACAGATTTTACGAGTTGATTTGGAGCAGCATTGGAATACGCTGGGTATATACATCTGGATAAACACATCCATTTTAGTCAAATATATCCGGCCTAATATTGATAAATCTCTCTGGAGCCATATATTAGAATTAAGCTTTACTTTGATTCAGTTTAGATTCAATGTTCCTGGATTGATTTAACGTTTGGTCCTTGGATAGGAAAATGCTCAAGTATTTTATTTCTGATTTCATGGAAACATCGCTGATTTCCTTTAGTGGCGAGTCATGCAGCGCAAGAAGTTTGCATTTCTTTAAGTTTAATGACAATCCTGAAGCCTTGGAGAATGTTTTGGTTGTTTTCGGCACTTATTGGGACTTGATGTTCATTTTTCAAAACTAAGGTTGTGTCATCTGCCAGCAGGCTAATAACAATTTCAGTCCCCAGCACGTCTAACTTTTGGATATCGTTGCTCTTTTCAACATAAACGGCTAGCATTTCGGTAGCAATTATAAATAAATAGGGTGAGATGGGGCAACCTTGGGGGATTCCCACATCAACATGGAAGCTCGGAGTGGTGCCGCTTGGCAGGGTGACACAGCTATGAATATTCTCATAGAGCCCACGGATCACATTCCTGAATATTTAACCAAATCCAAAATGTTCGAGCGTTGCTATGATAAATGGATGTTCGACCGAGTCAAAGGCTTTAGAAAAGTCCAAGAAGGATATGCGGCCATTATCTTCAATGCGATACGCCTCTAAACCCATCGCTCGCCCCGACTCGGGGAATCCTAGAGCCTACTTGCACCCCCGCCCTAACTTAACTCCCTCACTCGTGGAGCTCCCTGAGCTCCACACATCCCGGAGCATCACGCCGACTCATTCACATTTGAATGATTGTCTTTATTTTATGTCCGCTAGATAGAGGCATCCGCACATGCGCATCAGTGGAGCTTCAGGCCGGCTGAGGCATGGACTGAAAATCATAAAGACATGTGTGATGAGCTAAAAGGAAGATAAGCATATTTTTATAATAAATGTAAGAAAGAGAGGGTAATGCAGCCTCAGGGCGGCACTGGCCCGTGTCTCTCCAAGCCTGCCTTTGGGGGGGGGGGGGGGGGGGGGGGGGGGGGGCACGGAGCAGTGTCTCCCTGTGCCGGTCCCAAGCCCGGATAAATGCAGAGGGTTGCGTCAGGAGGGGCATCCGGCGTAAAACGTTTGCCAAAACCAAACATGCGAGTCAACCATAACTATACCATACCGGATGGGTCGCGGACCGGGTTAACAACGACCGCCATTGGTACTGATGACCTACAGGGTACTAATGGAAATCGGGCTACTGTGGGTCGAAGAACAAGAAGAAGAAGAAGAGGAGGAGTGCGTGTTCGGAAGCAGAGAGAGAGGAGGAAAGGAAAGAGCCTGGGACTGAGAGTAGGGACTTTGAATATTGGGACTATGACAGGAAAAGGTAGAGAGTTGATGGACACGATGCAGAGAAGGAAGCTGGATATACTGTGTGTCCAGGAGACCAGGTGGAAGGGTAGTAAGGCTAGAAGCTTAGGAGCAGGCTTTAAGTTATACTATTATGGTGCTGACAAGAAGAGAAATGGAGTAGGAGTCATCTTGAAGGAGGAGTTTGTAAGGAACGTCCTAGAGGTGAAAAGAATGTCAGATAGACTTATGAGTCTGAAATTGGAAATTGAAGGTGTGATGCTCAGTGTTGTTAGTGGCTATGCGCCACAGGTGGGATGTGAACCTGAAGAGAAGGAGAAGTTCTGGAATGAGTTGGATGAAGTGAT
>NW_028234002.1:260000-265000 GCF_037954325.1 Fistularia commersonii
AAAGGAGTCACAATCGCTTTTTGACAATGTCGAAGTGTATAGGTGGCTATAGAATTTAAAGTTTTCATTGGAAATGATAGCCTCATCTGTAATTTCCTTGTTGTTAAGACGGGCTTCCGCTTTGCTCCGCTCCTCTTCTCCTCCGCTCTTCCGCTCCGGGCCCTGGAACTCCCGATCCGCGGGACTTCGGTGAATTCCGGGCCAGTTTTTTTGCTCTTCTGCTCTCCTCCCCTCCTCCGCTTCTTCGCTCCCCCGCTTTGGACCCTGGAACTCTTGAACAGGGCCGGGCTTCTGCCCTCCGCCTCTCCTCTGCTCATCCGCTCCAGGCCCTGGCACTCCCTGTGATCCAGTCATTCGCATGTGCGTGCCCGGAGGTCCGGGAGCTCCACTCAAACGTCCGGGGGGGGTAAGGGTAAGGGGTCCTGTCCCTCTCCCCCCCTCCTCGCCGCCTCTGAGAAGAGAAACATCTCCTCCACTCCTCCGCTCCTCCGCTGCGGAACCAGGTATTACCGATCCGCCGGACTCAGGCGAATTGCAGAAAGGGGTTTTGCCGTCCTCCGCTCCTCCGCTCCTCCGTTTCGGGCCCTGGAACTCCCGAACCGCTGGACACAAGCGAATCACGGTCCGGGCTTCTGCTCTCCTCCGCTCCTCACCTCATCCGCTCCAGGCCCTGGTACTCCGTGTCCGCGGGAACCCCCCCCAACCCACAAAAACAAACTCTCACACACACACAAACACACGCACACACACACACACACACACACACACAAACACACAAACACACACAGACACACCTGAACTCATCATCGCTGTGCTGATAGCATTGGCCGAAACGTATCCACAACCAAACCAACATTAGCTCATCCACTCATTCACATATGTGTGTGCCCAGAGGTCCGGGAGCTCCAGTCATAAGTCCGGGTGATCTATGTCCGGAGAAGGCTCACATTAGCCGGTCTAAGGGGTCCTGCTGCCCCCCAGCTTCCCGGCCTTTGAGAAGAGACACATAACTGCGCTCTTCCGCTTCTCCGCTATGGGCCCTGGTACTCCCGATCCTCCGAACTCAGGTGAATTGCGTGACGTGCTTCTGCTCTCCTATAAGCCCCTACACACTTCGAACACGGCTGTTATCACCCTGTTACTGCATTTCAATGACACCCATTTGCTTTCGATCTCAGTGTCTGCCACCGTACGGAAAAAGCGGGATGGGTGGGGGGGCATAAGCGCATTCGTGGTGTAAGTAATCAGAAGTTAATAGTGTTAACGGTTTGCGAGAAATTTTTAATGCTAGACAAAAAAAGAAAATTAAAAGGATATAATTAAATAAATAGATAGAAAAATAAAATTAAAAACGAAAAAAAAAAATTGTGAGGGGAATATAACATGTAATTAAGTTGGCGGTTCACAAGGAATCTCAGACATCAAACTGTTTTTAATTGAACATAAATAGTACACCCAAATATACAAATGTACAAATAAACATAGCAAGGTAGAACTGAATGTCAATGAAACAACCAGGGATGAGGAAGCAACGGACATCAGGACATTTGTTCTGTATGTAATGAGAAGTTAATAGTGTTACAGGTTTGTGAGAAATTTACAGTGCGAGACAAAAAAAGAAATTAAAAGGAAGTAATTAAATCAATAGATAGACAAATAAGAAATTAAAACGAAAAAAAAAAAAAAAAAAATTGCAAGGGGAATGTAACATGTAATCAAGTTGGTTTTTTTTTTTTGTTTTTTTTTTTTTACCAAAAAAAAAAGGAACCTCGGACATGGGTAACTATATTTTTTAGTTTTTGGATTTTTCCATAAGTTTTAAGGATTTTTTTTTTTTTTTTTTTATATTTCAAAATCGTTTATGAAGACATTAAAATTTGGGGAGCATTTTTGCATTCTGTTCTTGTGAATGAAGAACTTGGCCAGGCCTAAAAGAACATTGACACAGAGTTCATCTGTTATGTTGCTTATAAGTAAACAGAATGTTATATCATCTTTTGAGAAGGAAACTGGTGACGATGGAATGAGAAGGAGAAAAAATATATGGTCAGTGGTTTCAATGTTGTCTTCACAAAATGTACAAATATTATCTTCAAAATTAAAGCGTACCCTCGATAATTCCTTAGATGGGTAGATGTCAGTCATAATTTTGAAGTGGGTCTCTTTTGCCTTGGGGGTATGGGTAGAGTCAGATACATGGTTCGCAGCGTGGCAATCGATTCCTCATCAAATTTATTTAAAATATCCTTTTTTTTTTTTTTGACGTCCAGGGAATAAGTTTCCTGTGAAACATTTCCTAATAAAGGAGTTGCCGCGCTTTCTGTCCACAATTGAGATTCCCTGGAGTGATAGTCGGGGTAACTGTGGTTGTACGGTTCGGTGCGTCATTATATTTTTGGTCAGGAATACAAATTGTCGAGGCAGTGCGTTTCGTAACTTTAGCAACTCTAATATGGGAGGCTTGAATCTGTGTGTAGTACAGAACTGCTCATTGTCCAGAGGACTGCCAGTGTCATCCATCAAGTCAATTATCGACCATATACCTTTCTCAAAGCATTCCTTGTAAAACAGAGGTTTGTTGCCATGCAGTACATATCGATTGTTCCAAACTATTATACTGTGTGGTGAGAAATTGTGTACGTATATCATTTTCCAGTATAATAATATTTGTTTATGGAACTCTGAACATTTGACAGGAATCTTGTTGATATCCAAGTCAGAGATAAGCAGAAGACTCAGGCCGCCGACTTTGTTGAATAAGTAGTTTGGAGTACAATACCAGAAAGAACGATGAGGTTTGATCCAGGATTTCAACCAGTTCACCTTCAATGTCCCATTCAAGCAGTCCGACTCTATCACTTTCAGCCCTCCTTCACTTGTTTCTTTCACCATATGTGATTTTTCTTAGATGGTGTGGTCTGTTCCTCCAGATAAAGTTGAAATTGATTTGGTTAACAGATTTTACGAGTTGATTTGGAGCAGCATTGGAATACGCTGGGTATATACATCTGGATAAACACATCCATTTTAGTCAAATATATCCGGCCTAATATTGATAAATCTCTCTGGAGCCATATATTAGAATTAAGCTTTACTTTGATTCAGTTTAGATTCAATGTTCCTGGATTGATTTAACGTTTGGTCCTTGGATAGGAAAATGCTCAAGTATTTTATTTCTGATTTCATGGAAACATCGCTGATTTCCTTTAGTGGCGAGTCATGCAGCGCAAGAAGTTTGCATTTCTTTAAGTTTAATGACAATCCTGAAGCCTTGGAGAATGTTTTGGTTGTTTTCGGCACTTATTGGGACTTGATGTTCATTTTTCAAAACTAAGGTTGTGTCATCTGCCAGCAGGCTAATAACAATTTCAGTCCCCAGCACGTCTAACTTTTGGATATCGTTGCTCTTTTCAACATAAACGGCTAGCATTTCGGTAGCAATTATAAATAAATAGGGTGAGATGGGGCAACCTTGGGGGATTCCCACATCAACATGGAAGCTCGGAGTGGTGCCGCTTGGCAGGGTGACACAGCTATGAATATTCTCATAGAGCCCACGGATCACATTCCTGAATATTTAACCAAATCCAAAATGTTCGAGCGTTGCTATGATAAATGGATGTTCGACCGAGTCAAAGGCTTTAGAAAAGTCCAAGAAGGATATGCGGCCATTATCTTCAATGCGATACGCCTCTAAACCCATCGCTCGCCCCGACTCGGGGAATCCTAGAGCCTACTTGCACCCCCACCCTAACTTAACTCCCTCACTCGTGGAGCTCCCTGAGCTCCACACATCCCGGAGCATCACGCCGACTCATTCACATTTGAATGATTGTCTTTATTTTATGTCCGCTAGATAGAGGCATCCGCACATGCGCATCAGTGGAGCTTCAGGCCGGCTGAGGCATGGACTGAAAATCATAAAGACATGTGTGATGAGCTAAAAGGAAGATAAGCATATTTTTATAATAAATGTAAGAAAGAGAGGGTAATGCAGCCTCAGGGCGGCACTGGCCCGTGTCTCTCCAAGCCTGCCTTTGGGGGGGGGGGGCACGGAGCAGTGTCTCCCTGTGCCGGTCCCAAGCCCGGATAAATGCAGAGGGTTGCGTCAGGAGGGGCATCCGGCGTAAAACGTTTGCCAAAACCAAACATGCGAGTCAACCATAACTATACCATACCGGATGGGTCGCGGACCGGGTTAACAACGACCGCCATTGGTACTGATGACCTACAGGGTACTAATGGAAATCGGGCTACTGTGGGTCGAAGAACAAGAAGAAGAAGAAGAGGAGGAGTGCGTGTTCGGAAGCAGAGAGAGAGGAGGAAAGGAAAGAGCCTGGGACTGAGAGTAGGGACTTTGAATATTGGGACTATGACAGGAAAAGGTAGAGAGTTGATGGACACGATGCAGAGAAGGAAGCTGGATATACTGTGTGTCCAGGAGACCAGGTGGAAGGGTAGTAAGGCTAGAAGCTTAGGAGCAGGCTTTAAGTTATACTATTATGGTGCTGACAAGAAGAGAAATGGAGTAGGAGTCATCTTGAAGGAGGAGTTCGTAAGGAACGTCCTAGAGGTGAAAAGAATGTCAGATAGACTTATGAGTCTGAAATTGGAAATTGAAGGTGTGATGCTCAGTGTTGTTAGTGGCTATGCGCCACAGGTGGGATGTGAACCTGAAGAGAAGGAGAAGTTCTGGAATGAGTTGGATGAAGTGATGCAGAATATTCCCAGAAATGAGAGAGTGGTAATTGGTGCAGACTTCAATGGACATGTTGGTGAAGGCAATAGAGGGGATGAAGAAGTGATGGGCAGATATGGTATCCAGGATAGGAATGCAGAGGGACAGATGGTGGTAGATTTTGCAAAAGGGATGGAAATGGGTGTAGTGAATACCTTTTTCCAGAAAAAACAGGAACATAGGGTAACTTATAAGAGCGGAGGTAGGAGCACGCAGGTAGACTACATCTTGTATAGACGAGGTAACCTGAAAGAGATCGGTG
>NW_028234002.1:275000-280000 GCF_037954325.1 Fistularia commersonii
ACTCAGGCGAATTGCAGAAAGGGGTTTTGCCGTCCTCCGCTCCTCCGCTCCTCCGTTTCGGGCCCTGGAACTCCCGAACCGCTGGACACAAGCGAATCACGGTCCGGGCTTCTGCTCTCCTCCGCTCCTCACCTCATCCGCTCCAGGCCCTGGTACTCCGTGTCCGCGGGAACCCCCCCCAACCCACAAAAACAAACTCTCACACACACACAAACACACGCACACACACACACACACACACACACACAAACACACAAACACACACAGACACACCTGAACTCATCATCGCTGTGCTGATAGCATTGGCCGAAACGTATCCACAACCAAACCAACATTAGCTCATCCACTCATTCACATATGTGTGTGCCCAGAGGTCCGGGAGCTCCAGTCATAAGTCCGGGTGATCTATGTCCGGAGAAGGCTCACATTAGCCGGTCTAAGGGGTCCTGCTGCCCCCCAGCTTCCCGGCCTTTGAGAAGAGACACATAACTGCGCTCTTCCGCTTCTCCGCTATGGGCCCTGGTACTCCCGATCCTCCGAACTCAGGTGAATTGCGTGACGTGCTTCTGCTCTCCTATAAGCCCCTACACACTTCGAACACGGCTGTTATCACCCTGTTACTGCATTTCAATGACACCCATTTGCTTTCGATCTCAGTGTCTGCCACCGTACGGAAAAAGCGGGATGGGTGGGGGGGCATAAGCGCATTCGTGGTGTAAGTAATCAGAAGTTAATAGTGTTAACGGTTTGCGAGAAATTTTTAATGCTAGACAAAAAAAGAAAATTAAAAGGATATAATTAAATAAATAGATAGAAAAATAAAATTAAAAACGAAAAAAAAAAATTGTGAGGGGAATATAACATGTAATTAAGTTGGCGGTTCACAAGGAATCTCAGACATCAAACTGTTTTTAATTGAACATAAATAGTACACCCAAATATACAAATGTACAAATAAACATAGCAAGGTAGAACTGAATGTCAATGAAACAACCAGGGATGAGGAAGCAACGGACATCAGGACATTTGTTCTGTATGTAATGAGAAGTTAATAGTGTTACAGGTTTGTGAGAAATTTACAGTGCGAGACAAAAAAAGAAATTAAAAGGAAGTAATTAAATCAATAGATAGACAAATAAGAAATTAAAACGAAAAAAAAAAAAAAAAATTGCAAGGGGAATGTAACATGTAATCAAGTTGTTTTTTTTGTTTTGTTTTTTTTTTTTACCAAAAAAAAAAGGAACCTCGGACATGGGTAACTATATTTTTTTGTTTTCGGATTTTTCCATAAGTTTTAAGGATTTTTTTTTTTTTTTTTTATATTTCAAAATCGTTTATGAAGACATTAAAATTTGGGGAGCATTTTTGCATTCTGTTCTTGTGAATGAAGAACTTGGCCAGGCCTAAAAGAACATTGACACAGAGTTCATCTGTTATGTTGCTTATAAGTAAACAGAATGTTATATCATCTTTTGAGAAGGAAACTGGTGACGATGGAATGAGAAGGAGAAAAAATATATGGTCAGTGGTTTCAATGTTGTCTTCACAAAATGTACAAATATTATCTTCAAAATTAAAGCGTACCCTCGATAATTCCTTAGATGGGTAGATGTCAGTCATAATTTTGAAGTGGGTCTCTTTTGCCTTGGGGGTATGGGTAGAGTCAGATACATAGTTCGCAGCGTGGCAATCGATTCCTCATCAAATTTATTTAAAATATCCTTTTTTTTTTTTTTGACGTCCAGGGAATAAGTTTCCTGTGAAACATTTCCTAATAAAGGAGTTGCCGCGCTTTCTGTCCACAATTGAGATTCCCTGGAGTGATAGTCGGGGTAACTGTGGTTGTACGGTTCGGTGCGTCATTATATTTTTGGTCAGGAATACAAATTGTCGAGGCAGTGCGTTTCGTAACTTTAGCAACTCTAATATGGGAGGCTTGAATCTGTGTGTAGTACAGAACTGCTCATTGTCCAGAGGACTGCCAGTGTCATCCATCAAGTCAATTATCGACCATATACCTTTCTCAAAGCATTCCTTGTAAAACAGAGGTTTGTTGCCATGCAGTACATATCGATTGTTCCAAACTATTATACTGTGTGGTGAGAAATTGTGTACGTATATCATTTTCCAGTATAATAATATTTGTTTATGGAACTCTGAACATTTGACAGGAATCTTGTTGATATCCAAGTCAGAGATAAGCAGAAGACTCAGGCCGCCGACTTTGTTGAATAAGTAGTTTGGAGTACAATACCAGAAAGAACGATGAGGTTTGATCCAGGATTTCAACCAGTTCACCTTCAATGTCCCATTCAAGCAGTCCGACTCTATCACTTTCAGCCCTCCTTCACTTGTTTCTTTCACCATATGTGATTTTTCTTAGATGGTGTGGTCTGTTCCTCCAGATAAAGTTGAAATTGATTTGGTTAACAGATTTTACGAGTTGATTTGGAGCAGCATTGGAATACGCTGGGTATATACATCTGGATAAACACATCCATTTTAGTCAAATATATCCGGCCTAATATTGATAAATCTCTCTGGAGCCATATATTAGAATTAAGCTTTACTTTGATTCAGTTTAGATTCAATGTTCCTGGATTGATTTAACGTTTGGTCCTTGGATAGGAAAATGCTCAAGTATTTTATTTCTGATTTCATAGAAACATCGCTGATTTCCTTTAGTGGCGAGTCATGCAGCGCAAGAAGTTTGCATTTCTTTAAGTTTAATGACAATCCTGAAGCCTTGGAGAATGTTTTGGTTGTTTTCGGCACTTATTGGGACTTGATGTTCATTTTTCAAAACTAAGGTTGTGTCATCTGCCAGCAGGCTAATAACAATTTCAGTCCCCAGCACGTCTAACTTTTGGATATCGTTGCTCTTTTCAACATAAACGGCTAGCATTTCGGTAGCAATTATAAATAAATAGGGTGAGATGGGGCAACCTTGGGGGATTCCCACATCAACATGGAAGCTCGGAGTGGTGCCGCTTGGCAGGGTGACACAGCTATGAATATTCTCATAGAGCCCACGGATCACATTCCTGAATATTTAACCAAATCCAAAATGTTCGAGCGTTGCTATGATAAATGGATGTTCGACCGAGTCAAAGGCTTTAGAAAAGTCCAAGAAGGATATGCGGCCATTATCTTCAATGCGATACGCCTCTAAACCCATCGCTCGCCCCGACTCGGGGAATCCTAGAGCCTACTTGCACCCCCGCCCTAACTTAACTCCCTCACTCGTGGAGCTCCCTGAGCTCCACACATCCCGGAGCATCACGCCGACTCATTCACATTTGAATGATTGTCTTTATTTTATGTCCGCTAGATAGAGGCATCCGCACATGCGCATCAGTGGAGCTTCAGGCCGGCTGAGGCATGGACTGAAAATCATAAAGACATGTGTGATGAGCTAAAAGGAAGATAAGCATATTTTTATAATAAATGTAAGAAAGAGAGGGTAATGCAGCCTCAGGGCGGCACTGGCCCGTGTCTCTCCAAGCCTGCCTTTGGGGGGGGGGGGCACGGAGCAGTGTCTCCCTGTGCCGGTCCCAAGCCCGGATAAATGCAGAGGGTTGCGTCAGGAGGGGCATCCGGCGTAAAACGTTTGCCAAAACCAAACATGCGAGTCAACCATAACTATACCATACCGGATGGGTCGCGGACCGGGTTAACAACGACCGCCATTGGTACTGATGACCTACAGGGTACTAATGGAAATTGGGCTACTGTGGGTCGAAGAACAAGAAGAAGAAGAAGAGGAGGAGTGCGTGTTCGGAAGCAGAGAGAGAGGAGGAAAGGAAAGAGCCTGGGACTGAGAGTAGGGACTTTGAATATTGGGACTATGACAGGAAAAGGTAGAGAGTTGATGGACACGATGCAGAGAAGGAAGCTGGATATACTGTGTGTCCAGGAGACCAGGTGGAAGGGTAGTAAGGCTAGAAGCTTAGGAGCAGGCTTTAAGTTATACTATTATGGTGCTGACAAGAAGAGAAATGGAGTAGGAGTCATCTTGAAGGAGGAGTTCGTAAGGAACGTCCTAGAGGTGAAAAGAATGTCAGATAGACTTATGAGTCTGAAATTGGAAATTGAAGGTGTGATGCTCAGTGTTGTTAGTGGCTATGCGCCACAGGTGGGATGTGAACCTGAAGAGAAGGAGAAGTTCTGGAATGAGTTGGATGAAGTGATGCAGAATATTCCCAGAAATGAGAGAGTGGTAATTGGTGCAGACTTCAATGGACATGTTGGTGAAGGCAATAGAGGGGATGAAGAAGTGATGGGCAGATATGGTATCCAGGATAGGAATGCAGAGGGACAGATGGTGGTAGATTTTGCAAAAGGGATGGAAATGGGTGTAGTGAATACCTTTTTCCAGAAAAAACAGGAACATAGGGTAACTTATAAGAGCGGAGGTAGGAGCACGCAGGTAGACTACATCTTGTATAGACGAGGTAACCTGAAAGAGATCGGTGACTGCAAAGTAGTTGTAGGTGGGCGTGTAGCCAGACAGCATAGGATGGCGGTTTGTGCGACGACTCTGGTGACAAGGTAGATGACGAGGACAAAGGCAGAGCAGAGGACAAAGTGGTGGAAGCTGAAAAGGGAGGAGCGTTGCACGGTTTTCAGGGAGGAGTTGAGAAAGGGTCTGGGTGGTCAGGGTGAGCTGCCAGATGATTGGACAACAACAGCTAGTGTTATCAGGGAGACAGGTAGAAGAGTACTCGGTTTGTCATCTGGAAGGAAAGTTGATAAGGAGACTTGGTGGTGGAATGAGGAAGTGCAGGAGTATATACGGAGAAAGCGGTTAGCGAAGAAGAAGTGGGATACTGAGAGGACTGAAGAGAACAGAAAGCAGTTCAGGGAGATGCGGCGAAAGGTAAAGATGGCGGTAGCGAAGGCAAAACAAAGGGCGTATGATGACTTGTATGCTCAGTTGGATAGTAAGGAGGGTGAGAACGATCTATATAGGTTGGCGAAACAGAGAGATAAAGATGGAA
>NW_028234002.1:290000-315000 GCF_037954325.1 Fistularia commersonii
CATAGCTGTGCTAATAGCATTGGCCGAAACGTTTCCACAACCAAACCAACATTAGCTCATCCACTCATTCACATATGTGTGTGCCCAGAGGTCCGGGAGCTCCAGTCATAAGTCCGGGTGATCTATGTCCGGAGAAGGCTCACATTAGCCGCTCTAAGGGGTCCTGCTGCCCCCCAGCTTCCCGGCCTTTGAGAAGAGACACATAACTCCGCTCTTCCGCTTCTCCGCTATGGGCCCTGGTACTCCCGATCCTCCGAACTCAGGTGAATTGCGTGACGTGCTTCTGCTCTCCTATAAGCCCCTACACACTTCGAACACGGCTGTTATCACCCTGTTACTGCATTTCAATGACACCCATTTGCTTTCGATCTCAGTGTCTGCCACCGTACGCAAAAAGCGGGGGGTGGGGGGTGGGGGGGCATAAGCGCATTCGTGCTGTAAGTAATCAGAAGTTAATAGTGTTAACGGTTTGCGAGAAATTTTTAATGCTAGACAAAAAAAGAAAATTAAAAGGATATAATTAAATAAATAGATAGAAAAATAAAATTAAAAACGAAAAAAAAAAATTGTGAGGGGAATATAACATGTAATTAAGTTGGCGGTTCACAGGGAATCTCAGACATCAACCTGTTTTTAATTGAACATAAATAGTACACCCAAATATACAAATGTACAAATAAACATAGCAAGGTAGAACTGAATGTCAATGAAACAACCAGGCATGAGGAAGCAACGGACATGAGGACATTTGTTCTGTATGTAATGAGAAGTTAATAGTGTTACAGGTTTGTGAGAAATTTACAGTGCTAGACAAAAAACGAAATTAAAAGGAAATAATTAGATAAATAGATAGACAAATGAAATTAAAACCAAAAAAAAAAAATGCAAGGGGAATACGACATGTAATTAAGTTGGCGATTCACAAGGAATCTCAGACATCAAACTGTATATTTTTTGTTGTTTATATATAAACATATATAAACAATCATATATTGTTTGTTGTTTATTTTTGGGATATATTGAGGAATATTTAATGGAAAGGAGTCACAATCGCTTTTTGACAATGTCGAAGTGTATACGTGGCTATAGAATTTAAAGTTTTCATTAGAAATTATAGCCTCATCTGTAATTTCCTTGTTGTTAAGACGGGCTTAGCTTTGCTCCGCTCCTCCTCTCCTCCGCTCCTCCGCTCTTCCGCTCCGGGCCCTGGAACTCCCGATCCGCGGGACTTCGGTGAATTCCGGGCCAGTTTTTTGCTCTTCTGCTCTCCTCCCCTCCTCCGCTTCTTCGCTCCCCCGCTTTGGACCCTGGAACTCTTGAACAGGGCCGGGCTTCTGCCCTCCGCCTCTCCTCTGCTCATCCGCTCCAGGACCTGGCACTCCCTGTGATCCAGTCATTCGCATGTGCGTGCCCGGAGGTCCGGGAGCTCCACTCAAACGTCCGGGGGGGATAAGGGTAAGGGGTCCTGCCCCCCCCCCCTCGCCGCCTCTGAGAAGAGAAACATCTCCTCCACTCCTCCGCTCATCCGCTGCGGAACCAGGTACTACCGATCCGCCGGACTCAGGCGAATTGCAGAAAGGGGTTTTGCTGTCCTCCGCTCCTCCGCTCCTCCGCTCCTCCGCTCCTCCGCTCCTCCGCTCCTCCGCTCCTCCGCTCCTCCGCTCCTCCGCTCCTCCGTTTCGGGCCCTGGAACTCCCGAACCGCTGGACACAAGCGAATCACGGTCCGGGCTTCTGCTCTCCTCCGCTCCTCACCTCATCCGCTCCAGGCCCTGGTACTCCGTGTCCGCGGGAACCCCCCCCAACCCACAAAAACAAACTCTCACACACACACAAACACACGCACACACACACACACACACACACACACACACAAACACACAAACACACACAGACACACCTGAACTCATCATCGCTGTGCTGATAGCATTGGCCGAAACGTATCCACAACCAAACCAACATTAGCTCATCCAGTCATTCACATATGTGTGTGCCCAGAGGTCCGGGAGCTCCAGTCATAACTCCGGGTGATCTCTGTCCGGAGTAGGCTCACCTTAGCCGGTCTAAGGGGTCCTGCTGCCCCCCAGCTTCCCCGCCTTTGAGAAGAGACACATAACTCCGCTCTTCCGCTTCTCCGCTATGGGCCCTGGTACTCCCGATCCTCCGAACTCAGGTGAATTGCGTGACGTGCTTCTGCTCTCCTATAAGCCCCTACACACTTCGAACACGGCTGTTATCACCCTGTTACTGCATTTCAATGACACCCATTTGCTTTCGATCTCAGTGTCTGCCTCCGTACGGAAAAAGCGGGATGGGTGGGGGGGCATAAGCGCATTCGTGCTGTAAGTAATCAGAAGTTAATAGTGTTAACGGTTTGCGAGAAATTTTTAATGCTAGACAAAAAAAGAAAATTAGAAGGATATAATTAAATAAATAGATAGAAAAATAAAATTAAAAACGAAAAAAAAAAATTGTGAGGGGAATATAACATGTAATTAAGTTGGCGGTTCACAAGGAATCTCAGACATCAAACTGTTTTTAATTGAACATAAATAGTACACCCAAATATACAAATGTACAAATAAACATAGCAAGGTAGAACTGAATGTCAATGAAACAACCAGGGATGAGGAAGCAACGGACATCAGGACATTTGTTCTGTATGTAATGAGAAGTTAATAGTGTTACAGGTTTGTGAGAAATTTACAGTGCGAGACAAAAAAAGAAATTAAAAGGAAGTAATTAAATCAATAGATAGACAAATAAGAAATTAAAACGAAAAAAAAAAAAAAAAAATTGCAAGGGGAATGTAACATGTAATCAAGTTGTTTTTTTTTTTTTTTTTTTTTTTTTTTTACCAAAAAAAAAAGGAACCTCGGACATGGGTAACTATATTTTTTTGTTTTCGGATTTTTCCATAAGTTTTAAGGATTTTTTTTTTTTTTTTTATATTTCAAAATCGTTTATGAAGACATTAAAATTTGGGGAGCATTTTTGCATTCTGTTCTTGTGAATGAAGAACTTGGCCAGGCCTAAAAGAACATTGACACAGAGTTCATCTGTTATGTTGCTTATAAGTAAACAGAATGTTATATCATCTTTTGAGAAGGAAACTGGTGACGATGGAATGAGAAGGAGAAAAAATATATGGTCAGTGGTTTCAATGTTGTCTTCACAAAATGTACAAATATTATCTTCAAAATTAAAGCGTACCCTCGATAATTCCTTAGATGGGTAGATGTCAGTCATAATTTTGAAGTGGGTCTCTTTTGCCTTGGGGGTATGGGTAGAGTCAGATACATAGTTCGCAGCGTGGCAATCGATTCCTCATCAAATTTATTTAAAATATCCTTTTTTTTTTTTTTGACGTCCAGGGAATAAGTTTCCTGTGAAACATTTCCTAATAAAGGAGTTGCTGCGCTTTCTGTCCACAATTGAGATTCCCTGGAGTGATAGTCGGGGTAACTGTGGTTGTACGGTTCGGTGCGTCATTATATTTTTGGTCAGGAATACAAATTGTCGAGGCAGTGCGTTTCGTAACTTTAGCAACTCTAATATGGGAGGCTTGAATCTGTGTGTAGTACAGAACTGCTCATTGTCCAGAGGACTGCCAGTGTCATCCATCAAGTCAATTATCGACCATATACCTTTCTCAAAGCATTCCTTGTAAAACAGAGGTTTGTTGCCATGCAGTACATATCGATTGTTCCAAACTATTATACTGTGTGGTGAGAAATTGTGTACGTATATCATTTTCCAGTATAATAATATTTGTTTATGGAACTCTGAACATTTGACAGGAATCTTGTTGATATCCAAGTCAGAGATAAGCAGAAGACTCAGGCCGCCGACTTTGTTGAATAAGTAGTTTGGAGTACAATACCAGAAAGAACGATGAGGTTTGATCCAGGATTTCAACCAGTTCACCTTCAATGTCCCATTCAAGCAGTCCAACTCTATCACTTTCAGCCCTCCTTCACTTGTTTCTTTCACCATATGTGATTTTTCTTAGATGGTGTGGTCTGTTCCTCCAGATAAAGTTGAAATTGATTTGGTTAACAGATTTTACGAGTTGATTTGGAGCAGCATTGGAATACGCTGGGTATATACATCTGGATAAACACATCCATTTTAGTCAAATATATCCGGCCTAATATTGATAAATCTCTCTGGAGCCATATATTAGAATTAAGCTTTACTTTGATTCAGTTTAGATTCAATGTTCCTGGATTGATTTAACGTTTGGTCCTTGGATAGGAAAATGCTCAAGTATTTTATTTCTGATTTCATAGAAACATCGCTGATTTCCTTTAGTGGCGAGTCATGCAGCGCAAGAAGTTTGCATTTCTTTAAGTTTAATGACAATCCTGAAGCCTTGGAGAATGTTTTGGTTTTTTTCAGCACTTATTGGGACTTGATGTTCATTTTTCAAAACTAAGGTTGTGTCATCTGCCAGCAGGCTAATAACAATTTCTGTCCCCAACATTACTTCTGTCCCACACGTATACACACACACACACACACACACACACACACACACACACACACACACACACACCTTAATTCCACTCTTTTATATACGCATGTCTGGAGTTCCGGGAGCTCGTTCTCAACGTTCTGGGGATAATCATAGCTGTGCTGATAGCATTGGCCGAAACGTATCCACAACCAAACCAACATTAGCTCATCCACTCATTCACATATGTGTGTGCCCAGAGGTCCGGGAGCTCCAGTCATAAGTCCGGGTGATCTATGTCCGGAGAAGACTCACATTAGCCGGTCTAAGGGGTCCTGCTGCCCCCCAGTTTCCCCGCCTTTGAGAAGAGACACATAACTCCGCTCTTCCGCTTCTCCGCTATGGGCCCTGGTACTCCCGATCCTCCGAACTCAGGTGAATTGCGTGACGTGCTTCTGCTCTCCTATAAGCCCCTACACACTTCGAACACGGCTGTTATCACCCTGTTACTGCATTTCAATGACACCCATTTGCTTTCGATCTCAGTGTCTGCCTCCGTACGGAAAAAGCGGGATGGGTGGGGGGGCATAAGCGCATTCGTGGTGTAAGTAATCAGAAGTTAATAGTGTTAACGGTTTGCGAGAAATTTTTAATGCTAGACAAAAAAAGAAAATTAGAAGGATATAATTAAATAAATAGATAGAAAAATAAAATTAAAAACGAAAAAAAAAAATTGTGAGGGGAATATAACATGTAATTAAGTTGGCGGTTCACAAGGAATCTCAGACATCAAACTGTTTTTAATTGAACATAAATAGTACACCCAAATATACAAATGTACAAATAAACATAGCAAGGTAGAACTGAATGTCAATGAAACAACCAGGGATGAGGAAGCAACGGACATCAGGACATTTGTTCTGTATGTAATGAGAAGTTAATAGTGTTACAGGTTTGTGAGAAATTTACAGTGCGAGACAAAAAAAGAAATTAAAAGGAAGTAATTAAATCAATAGATAGACAAATAAGAAATTAAAACGAAAAAAAAAAAAAAAAATTGCAAGGGGAATGTAACATGTAATCAAGTTGTTTTTTTTGTTTTTTTTTTTTTTTTTTACCAAAAAAAAAAGGAACCTCGGACATGGGTAACTATATTTTTTTGTTTTCGGATTTTTCCATAAGTTTTAAGGATTTTTTTTTTTTTTTTTTATATTTCAAAATCGTTTATGAAGACATTAAAATTTGGGGAGCATTTTTGCATTCTGTTCTTGTGAATGAAGAACTTGGCCAGGCCTAAAAGAACATTGACACAGAGTTCATCTGTTATGTTGCTTATAAGTAAACAGAATGTTATATCATCTTTTGAGAAGGAAACTGGTGACGATGGAATGAGAAGGAGAAAAAATATATGGTCAGTGGTTTCAATGTTGTCTTCACAAAATGTACAAATATTATCTTCAAAATTAAAGCGTACCCTCGATAATTCCTTAGATGGGTAGATGTCAGTCATAATTTTGAAGTGGGTCTCTTTTGCCTTGGGGGTATGGGTAGAGTCAGATACATAGTTCGCAGCGTGGCAATCGATTCCTCATCAAATTTATTTAAAATATCCTTTTTTTTTTTTTTGACGTCCAGGGAATAAGTTTCCTGTGAAACATTTCCTAATAAAGGAGTTGCTGCGCTTTCTGTCCACAATTGAGATTCCCTGGAGTGATAGTCGGGGTAACTGTGGTTGTACGGTTCGGTGCGTCATTATATTTTTGGTCAGGAATACAAATTGTCGAGGCAGTGCGTTTCGTAACTTTAGCAACTCTAATATGGGAGGCTTGAATCTGTGTGTAGTACAGAACTGCTCATTGTCCAGAGGACTGCCAGTGTCATCCATCAAGTCAATTATCGACCATATACCTTTCTCAAAGCATTCCTTGTAAAACAGAGGTTTGTTGCCATGCAGTACATATCGATTGTTCCAAACTATTATACTGTGTGGTGAGAAATTGTGTACGTATATCATTTTCCAGTATAATAATATTTGTTTATGGAACTCTGAACATTTGACAGGAATCTTGTTGATATCCAAGTCAGAGATAAGCAGAAGACTCAGGCCGCCGACTTTGTTGAATAAGTAGTTTGGAGTACAATACCAGAAAGAACGATGAGGTTTGATCCAGGATTTCAACCAGTTCACCTTCAATGTCCCATTCAAGCAGTCCGACTCTATCACTTTCAGCCCTCCTTCACTTGTTTCTTTCACCATATGTGATTTTTCTTAGATGGTGTGGTCTGTTCCTCCAGATAAAGTTGAAATTGATTTGGTTAACAGATTTTACGAGTTGATTTGGAGCAGCATTGGAATACGCTGGGTATATACATCTGGATAAACACATCCATTTTAGTCAAATATATCCGGCCTAATATTGATAAATCTCTCTGGAGCCATATATTAGAATTAAGCTTTACTTTGATTCAGTTTAGATTCAATGTTCCTGGATTGATTTAACGTTTGGTCCTTGGATAGGAAAATGCTCAAGTATTTTATTTCTGATTTCATAGAAACATCGCTGATTTCCTTTAGTGGCGAGTCATGCAGCGCAAGAAGTTTGCATTTCTTTAAGTTTAATGACAATCCTGAAGCCTTGGAGAATGTTTTGGTTTTTTTCAGCACTTATTGGGACTTGATGTTCATTTTTCAAAACTAAGGTTGTGTCATCTGCCAGCAGGCTAATAACAATTTCTGTCCCCAACATTACTTCTGTCCCACACGTATACACACACACACACACACACACACACACACACACACACACCTTAATTCCACTCTTTTATATACGCATGTCTGGAGTTCCGGGAGCTCGTTCTCAACGTTCTGGGGATAATCATAGCTGTGCTGATAGCATTGGCCGAAACGTATCCACAACCAAACCAACATTAGCTCATCCACTCATTCATATATGTGTGTGCCCAGAGGTCCGGGAGCTCCAGTCATAACTCCGGGTGATATCTGTCCGGAGTAGGCTCACATTAGCCGGTCTAAGGGGTCCTGCTGCCCCCCAGCTTCCCCGCCTTTGAGAAGAGACACATAACTCCGCTCTTCCGCTTCTCCGCTATGGGCCCTGGTACTCCCGATCCTCCGAACTCAGGTGAATTGCGTGACGTGCTTCTGCTCTACTATAAGCCCCTACACACTTCGAACACGGCTGTTATCACCCTGTTACTGCATTTCAATGACACCCATTTGCTTTCGATCTCAGTGTCTGCCTCCGTACGGAAAAAGCGGGATGGGTGGGGGGGCATAAGCGCATTCGTGCTGTAAGTAATCAGAAGTTAATAGTGTTAACGGTTTGCGAGAAATTTTTAATGCTAGACAAAAAAAGAAAATTAAAAGGATATAATTAAATAAATAGATAGAAAAATAAAATTAAAAACGAAAAAAAAAAATTGTGAGGGGAATATAACATGTAATTAAGTTGGCGGTTCACAAGGAATCTCAGACATCAAACTGTTTTTAATTGAACATAAATAGTACACCCAAATATACAAATGTACAAATAAACATAGCAAGGTAGAACTGAATGTCAATGAAACAACCAGGGATGAGGAAGCAACGGACATCAGGACATTTGTTCTGTATGTAATGAGAAGTTAATAGTGTTACAGGTTTGTGAGAAATTTACAGTGCGAGACAAAAAAAGAAATTAAAAGGAAGTAATTAAATCAATAGATAGACAAATAAGAAATTAAAACGAAAAAAAAAAAAAAAAATTGCAAGGGGAATGTAACATGTAATCAAGTTGTTTTTTTTGTTTTTTTTTTTTTTTTTACCAAAAAAAAAAGGAACCTCGGACATGGGTAACTATATTTTTTTGTTTTCGGATTTTTCCATAAGTTTTAAGGATTTTTTTTTTTTTTTTTTATATTTCAAAATCGTTTATGAAGACATTAAAATTTGGGGAGCATTTTTGCATTCTGTTCTTGTGAATGAAGAACTTGGCCAGGCCTAAAAGAACATTGACACAGAGTTCATCTGTTATGTTGCTTATAAGTAAACAGAATGTTATATCATCTTTTGAGAAGGAAACTGGTGACGATGGAATGAGAAGGAGAAAAAATATATGGTCAGTGGTTTCAATGTTGTCTTCACAAAATGTACAAATATTATCTTCAAAATTAAAGCGTACCCTCGATAATTCCTTAGATGGGTAGATGTCAGTCATAATTTTGAAGTGGGTCTCTTTTGCCTTGGGGGTATGGGTAGAGTCAGATACATAGTTCGCAGCGTGGCAATCGATTCCTCATCAAATTTATTTAAAATATCCTTTTTTTTTTTTTTGACGTCCAGGGAATAAGTTTCCTGTGAAACATTTCCTAATAAAGGAGTTGCTGCGCTTTCTGTCCACAATTGAGATTCCCTGGAGTGATAGTCGGGGTAACTGTGGTTGTACGGTTCGGTGCGTCATTATATTTTTGGTCAGGAATACAAATTGTCGAGGCAGTGCGTTTCGTAACTTTAGCAACTCTAATATGGGAGGCTTGAATCTGTGTGTAGTACAGAACTGCTCATTGTCCAGAGGACTGCCAGTGTCATCCATCAAGTCAATTATCGACCATATACCTTTCTCAAAGCATTCCTTGTAAAACAGAGGTTTGTTGCCATGCAGTACATATCGATTGTTCCAAACTATTATACTGTGTGGTGAGAAATTGTGTACGTATATCATTTTCCAGTATAATAATATTTGTTTATGGAACTCTGAACATTTGACAGGAATCTTGTTGATATCCAAGTCAGAGATAAGCAGAAGACTCAGGCCGCCGACTTTGTTGAATAAGTAGTTTGGAGTACAATACCAGAAAGAACGATGAGGTTTGATCCAGGATTTCAACCAGTTCACCTTCAATGTCCCATTCAAGCAGTCCGACTCTATCACTTTCAGCCCTCCTTCACTTGTTTCTTTCACCATATGTGATTTTTCTTAGATGGTGTGGTCTGTTCCTCCAGATAAAGTTGAAATTGATTTGGTTAACAGATTTTACGAGTTGATTTGGAGCAGCATTGGAATACGCTGGGTATATACATCTGGATAAACACATCCATTTTAGTCAAATATATCCGGCCTAATATTGATAAATCTCTCTGGAGCCATATATTAGAATTAAGCTTTACTTTGATTCAGTTTAGATTCAATGTTCCTGGATTGATTTAACGTTTGGTCCTTGGATAGGAAAATGCTCAAGTATTTTATTTCTGATTTCATAGAAACATCGCTGATTTCCTTTAGTGGCGAGTCATGCAGCGCAAGAAGTTTGCATTTCTTTAAGTTTAATGACAATCCTGAAGCCTTGGAGAATGTTTTGGTTTTTTTCAGCACTTATTGGGACTTGATGTTCATTTTTCAAAACTAAGGTTGTGTCATCTGCCAGCAGGCTAATAACAATTTCTGTCCCCAACATTACTTCTGTCCCACACGTATACACACACACACACACACACACACACACACACACACCTTAATTCCACTCTTTTATATACGCATGTCTGGAGTTCCGGGAGCTCGTTCTCAACGTTCTGGGGATAATCATAGCTGTGCTGATAGCATTGGCCGAAACGTATCCACAACCAAACCAACATTAGCTCATCCACTCATTCACATATGTGTGTGCCCGGAGGTCCGGGAGCTCCAGTCATAAGTCCGGGTGATCTATGTCCGGAGAAGGCTCACATTAGCCGCTCTAAGGGGTCCTGCTGCCCCCCAGCTTCCCGGCCTTTGAGAAGAGACACATAACTCCACTCTTCCGCTTCTCCGCTATGGGCCCTGGTACTCCCGATCCTCCGAACTCAGGTGAATTGCGTGACGTGCTTCTGCTCTCCTATAAGCCCCTACACACTTCGAACACGGCTGTTATCACCCTGTTACTGCATTTCAATGACACCCATTTGCTTTCGATCTCAGTGTCTGCCTCCGTACGGAAAAAGCGGGATGGGTGGGGGGGCATAAGCGCATTCGTGGTGTAAGTAATCAGAAGTTAATAGTGTTAACGGTTTGCGAGAAATTTTTAATGCTAGACAAAAAAAGAAAATTAAAAGGATATAATTAAATAAATAGATAGAAAAATAAAATTAAAAACGAAAAAAAAAAATTGTGAGGGGAATATAACATGTAATTAAGTTGGCGGTTCACAAGGAATCTCAGACATCAAACTGTTTTTAATTGAACATAAATAGTACACCCAAATATACAAATGTACAAATAAACATAGCAAGGTAGAACTGAATGTCAATGAAACAACCAGGGATGAGGAAGCAACGGACATCAGGACATTTGTTCTGTATGTAATGAGAAGTTAATAGTGTTACAGGTTTGTGAGAAATTTACAGTGCGAGACAAAAAAAGAAATTAAAAGGAAGTAATTAAATCAATAGATAGACAAATAAGAAATTAAAACGAAAAAAAAAAAAAAAAAAATTGCAAGGGGAATGTAACATGTAATCAAGTTGTTTTTTTTTTTTTGTTTTTTTTTTTTACCAAAAAAAAAAGGAACCTCGGACATGGGTAACTATATTTTTTAGTTTTTGGATTTTTCCATAAGTTTTAAGGATTTTTTTTTTTTTTTTTTATATTTCAAAATCGTTTATGAAGACATTAAAATTTGGGGAGCATTTTTGCATTCTGTTCTTGTGAATGAAGAACTTGGCCAGGCCTAAAAGAACATTGACACAGAGTTCATCTGTTATGTTGCTTATAAGTAAACAGAATGTTATATCATCTTTTGAGAAGGAAACTGGTGACGATGGAATGAGAAGGAGAAAAAATATATGGTCAGTGGTTTCAATGTTGTCTTCACAAAATGTACAAATATTATCTTCAAAATTAAAGCGTACCCTCGATAATTCCTTAGATGGGTAGATGTCAGTCATAATTTTGAAGTGGGTCTCTTTTGCCTTGGGGGTATGGGTAGAGTCAGATACATGGTTCGCAGCGTGGCAATCGATTCCTCATCAAATTTATTTAAAATATCCTTTTTTTTTTTTTTGACGTCCAGGGAATAAGTTTCCTGTGAAACATTTCCTAATAAAGGAGTTGCCGCGCTTTCTGTCCACAATTGAGATTCCCTGGAGTGATAGTCGGGGTAACTGTGGTTGTACGGTTCGGTGCGTCATTATATTTTTGGTCAGGAATACAAATTGTCGAGGCAGTGCGTTTCGTAACTTTAGCAACTCTAATATGGGAGGCTTGAATCTGTGTGTAGTACAGAACTGCTCATTGTCCAGAGGACTGCCAGTGTCATCCATCAAGTCAATTATCGACCATATACCTTTCTCAAAGCATTCCTTGTAAAACAGAGGTTTGTTGCCATGCAGTACATATCGATTGTTCCAAACTATTATACTGTGTGGTGAGAAATTGTGTACGTATATCATTTTCCAGTATAATAATATTTGTTTATGGAACTCTGAACATTTGACAGGAATCTTGTTGATATCCAAGTCAGAGATAAGCAGAAGACTCAGGCCGCCGACTTTGTTGAATAAGTAGTTTGGAGTACAATACCAGAAAGAACGATGAGGTTTGATCCAGGATTTCAACCAGTTCACCTTCAATGTCCCATTCAAGCAGTCCGACTCTATCACTTTCAGCCCTCCTTCACTTGTTTCTTTCACCATATGTGATTTTTCTTAGATGGTGTGGTCTGTTCCTCCAGATAAAGTTGAAATTGATTTTGTTAACAGATTTTACGAGTTGATTTGGAGCAGCATTGGAATACGCTGGGTATATACATCTGGATAAACACATCCATTTTAGTCAAATATATCCGGCCTAATATTGATAAATCTCTCTGGAGCCATATATTAGAATTAAGCTTTACTTTGATTCAGTTTAGATTCAATGTTCCTGGATTGATTTAACGTTTGGTCCTTGGATAGGAAAATGCTCAAGTATTTTATTTCTGATTTCATGGAAACATCGCTGATTTCCTTTAGTGGCGAGTCATGCAGCGCAAGAAGTTTGCATTTCTTTAAGTTTAATGACAATCCTGAAGCCTTGGAGAATGTTTTGGTTGTTTTCGGCACTTATTGGGACTTGATGTTCATTTTTCAAAACTAAGGTTGTGTCATCTGCCAGCAGGCTAATAACAATTTCTGTCCCCAACATTACTTCTGTCCCACACGTATACACACACACACACACACACACACACACACACACACACACACACACACACCTTAATTCCACTCTTTTATATACGCATGTCTGGAGTTCCGGGAGCTCGTTCTCAACGTTCTGGGGATAATCATAGCTGTGCTGATAGCATTGGCCGAAACGTATCCACAACCAAACCAACATTAGCTCATCCACTCATTCACATATGTGTGTGCCCAGAGGTCCGGGAGCTCCAGTCATAAGTCCGGGTGATCTATGTCCGGAGAAGACTCACATTAGCCGGTCTAAGGGGTCCTGCTGCCCCCCAGTTTCCCCGCCTTTGAGAAGAGACACATAACTCCGCTCTTCCGCTTCTCCGCTATGGGCCCTGGTACTCCCGATCCTCCGAACTCAGGTGAATTGCGTGACGTGCTTCTGCTCTCCTATAAGCCCCTACACACTTCGAACACGGCTGTTATCACCCTGTTACTGCATTTCAATGACACCCATTTGCTTTCGATCTCAGTGTCTGCCTCCGTACGGAAAAAGCGGGATGGGTGGGGGGGCATAAGCGCATTCGTGGTGTAAGTAATCAGAAGTTAATAGTGTTAACGGTTTGCGAGAAATTTTTAATGCTAGACAAAAAAAGAAAATTAAAAGGATATAATTAAATAAATAGATAGAAAAATAAAATTAAAAACGAAAAAAAAAAATTGTGAGGGGAATATAACATGTAATTAAGTTGGCGGTTCACAAGGAATCTCAGACATCAAACTGTTTTTAATTGAACATAAATAGTACACCCAAATATACAAATGTACAAATAAACATAGCAAGGTAGAACTGAATGTCAATGAAACAACCAGGGATGAGGAAGCAACGGACATCAGGACATTTGTTCTGTATGTAATGAGAAGTTAATAGTGTTACAGGTTTGTGAGAAATTTACAGTGCGAGACAAAAAAAGAAATTAAAAGGAAGTAATTAAATCAATAGATAGACAAATAAGAAATTAAAACGAAAAAAAAAAAAAAAATTGCAAGGGGAATGTAACATGTAATCAAGTTGTTTTTTTTGTTTTTTTTTTTTTTTTTACCAAAAAAAAAAGGAACCTCGGACATGGGTAACTATATTTTTTTGTTTTCGGATTTTTCCATAAGTTTTAAGGATTTTTTTTTTTTTTTTTTATATTTCAAAATCGTTTATGAAGACATTAAAATTTGGGGAGCATTTTTGCATTCTGTTCTTGTGAATGAAGAACTTGGCCAGGCCTAAAAGAACATTGACACAGAGTTCATCTGTTATGTTGCTTATAAGTAAACAGAATGTTATATCATCTTTTGAGAAGGAAACTGGTGACGATGGAATGAGAAGGAGAAAAAATATATGGTCAGTGGTTTCAATGTTGTCTTCACAAAATGTACAAATATTATCTTCAAAATTAAAGCGTACCCTCGATAATTCCTTAGATGGGTAGATGTCAGTCATAATTTTGAAGTGGGTCTCTTTTGCCTTGGGGGTATGGGTAGAGTCAGATACATAGTTCGCAGCGTGGCAATCGATTCCTCATCAAATTTATTTAAAATATCCTTTTTTTTTTTTTTGACGTCCAGGGAATAAGTTTCCTGTGAAACATTTCCTAATAAAGGAGTTGCCGCGCTTTCTGTCCACAATTGAGATTCCCTGGAGTGATAGTCGGGGTAACTGTGGTTGTACGGTTCGGTGCGTCATTATATTTTTGGTCAGGAATACAAATTGTCGAGGCAGTGCGTTTCGTAACTTTAGCAACTCTAATATGGGAGGCTTGAATCTGTGTGTAGTACAGAACTGCTCATTGTCCAGAGGACTGCCAGTGTCATCCATCAAGTCAATTATCGACCATATACCTTTCTCAAAGCATTCCTTGTAAAACAGAGGTTTGTTGCCATGCAGTACATATCGATTGTTCCAAACTATTATACTGTGTGGTGAGAAATTGTGTACGTATATCATTTTCCAGTATAATAATATTTGTTTATGGAACTCTGAACATTTGACAGGAATCTTGTTGATATCCAAGTCAGAGATAAGCAGAAGACTCAGGCCGCCGACTTTGTTGAATAAGTAGTTTGGAGTACAATACCAGAAAGAACGATGAGGTTTGATCCAGGATTTCAACCAGTTCACCTTCAATGTCCCATTCAAGCAGTCCGACTCTATCACTTTCAGCCCTCCTTCACTTGTTTCTTTCACCATATGTGATTTTTCTTAGATGGTGTGGTCTGTTCCTCCAGATAAAGTTGAAATTGATTTGGTTAACAGATTTTACGAGTTGATTTGGAGCAGCATTGGAATACGCTGGGTATATACATCTGGATAAACACATCCATTTTAGTCAAATATATCCGGCCTAATATTGATAAATCTCTCTGGAGCCATATATTAGAATTAAGCTTTACTTTGATTCAGTTTAGATTCAATGTTCCTGGATTGATTTAACGTTTGGTCCTTGGATAGGAAAATGCTCAAGTATTTTATTTCTGATTTCATAGAAACATCGCTGATTTCCTTTAGTGGCGAGTCATGCAGCGCAAGAAGTTTGCATTTCTTTAAGTTTAATGACAATCCTGAAGCCTTGGAGAATGTTTTGGTTTTTTTCAGCACTTATTGGGACTTGATGTTCATTTTTCAAAACTAAGGTTGTGTCATCTGCCAGCAGGCTAATAACAATTTCTGTCCCCAACATTACTTCTGTCCCACACGTATACACACACACACACACACACACACACACACACACACACACCTTAATTCCACTCTTTTATATACGCATGTCTGGAGTTCCGGGAGCTCGTTCTCAACGTTCTGGGGATAATCATAGCTGTGCTGATAGCATTGGCCGAAACGTATCCACAACCAAACCAACATTAGCTCATCCACTCATTCATATATGTGTGTGCCCAGAGGTCCGGGAGCTCCAGTCATAACTCCGGGTGATATCTGTCCGGAGTAGGCTCACATTAGCCGGTCTAAGGGGTCCTGCTGCCCCCCAGCTTCCCCGCCTTTGAGAAGAGACACATAACTCCGCTCTTCCGCTTCTCCGCTATGGGCCCTGGTACTCCCGATCCTCCGAACTCAGGTGAATTGCGTGACGTGCTTCTGCTCTACTATAAGCCCCTACACACTTCGAACACGGCTGTTATCACCCTGTTACTGCATTTCAATGACACCCATTTGCTTTCGATCTCAGTGTCTGCCTCCGTACGGAAAAAGCGGGATGGGTGGGGGGGCATAAGCGCATTCGTGCTGTAAGTAATCAGAAGTTAATAGTGTTAACGGTTTGCGAGAAATTTTTAATGCTAGACAAAAAAAGAAAATTAAAAGGATATAATTAAATAAATAGATAGAAAAATAAAATTAAAAACGAAAAAAAAAAATTGTGAGGGGAATATAACATGTAATTAAGTTGGCGGTTCACAAGGAATCTCAGACATCAAACTGTTTTTAATTGAACATAAATAGTACACCCAAATATACAAATGTACAAATAAACATAGCAAGGTAGAACTGAATGTCAATGAAACAACCAGGGATGAGGAAGCAACGGACATCAGGACATTTGTTCTGTATGTAATGAGAAGTTAATAGTGTTACAGGTTTGTGAGAAATTTACAGTGCGAGACAAAAAAAGAAATTAAAAGGAAGTAATTAAATCAATAGATAGACAAATAAGAAATTAAAACGAAAAAAAAAAAAAAAAATTGCAAGGGGAATGTAACATGTAATCAAGTTGTTTTTTTTTTTTTGTTTTTTTTTTTACCAAAAAAAAAAGGAACCTCGGACATGGGTAACTATATTTTTTTGTTTTCGGATTTTTCCATAAGTTTTAAGGATTTTTTTTTTTTTTTTTATATTTCAAAATCGTTTATGAAGACATTAAAATTTGGGGAGCATTTTTGCATTCTGTTCTTGTGAATGAAGAACTTGGCCAGGCCTAAAAGAACATTGACACAGAGTTCATCTGTTATGTTGCTTATAAGTAAACAGAATGTTATATCATCTTTTGAGAAGGAAACTGGTGACGATGGAATGAGAAGGAGAAAAAATATATGGTCAGTGGTTTCAATGTTGTCTTCACAAAATGTACAAATATTATCTTCAAAATTAAAGCGTACCCTCGATAATTCCTTAGATGGGTAGATGTCAGTCATAATTTTGAAGTGGGTCTCTTTTGCCTTGGGGGTATGGGTAGAGTCAGATACATGGTTCGCAGCGTGGCAATCGATTCCTCATCAAATTTATTTAAAATATCCTTTTTTTTTTTTTTGACGTCCAGGGAATAAGTTTCCTGTGAAACATTTCCTAATAAAGGAGTTGCCGCGCTTTCTGTCCACAATTGAGATTCCCTGGAGTGATAGTCGGGGTAACTGTGGTTGTACGGTTCGGTGCGTCATTATATTTTTGGTCAGGAATACAAATTGTCGAGGCAGTGCGTTTCGTAACTTTAGCAACTCTAATATGGGAGGCTTGAATCTGTGTGTAGTACAGAACTGCTCATTGTCCAGAGGACTGCCAGTGTCATCCATCAAGTCAATTATCGACCATATACCTTTCTCAAAGCATTCCTTGTAAAACAGAGGTTTGTTGCCATGCAGTACATATCGATTGTTCCAAACTATTATACTGTGTGGTGAGAAATTGTGTACGTATATCATTTTCCAGTATAATAATATTTGTTTATGGAACTCTGAACATTTGACAGGAATCTTGTTGATATCCAAGTCAGAGATAAGCAGAAGACTCAGGCCGCCGACTTTGTTGAATAAGTAGTTTGGAGTACAATACCAGAAAGAACGATGAGGTTTGATCCAGGATTTCAACCAGTTCACCTTCAATGTCCCATTCAAGCAGTCCGACTCTATCACTTTCAGCCCTCCTTCACTTGTTTCTTTCACCATATGTGATTTTTCTTAGATGGTGTGGTCTGTTCCTCCAGATAAAGTTGAAATTGATTTGGTTAACAGATTTTACGAGTTGATTTGGAGCAGCATTGGAATACGCTGGGTATATACATCTGGATAAACACATCCATTTTAGTCAAATATATCCGGCCTAATATTGATAAATCTCTCTGGAGCCATATATTAGAATTAAGCTTTACTTTGATTCAGTTTAGATTCAATGTTCCTGGATTGATTTAACGTTTGGTCCTTGGATAGGAAAATGCTCAAGTATTTTATTTCTGATTTCATAGAAACATCGCTGATTTCCTTTAGTGGCGAGTCATGCAGCGCAAGAAGTTTGCATTTCTTTAAGTTTAATGACAATCCTGAAGCCTTGGAGAATGTTTTGGTTTTTTTCAGCACTTATTGGGACTTGATGTTCATTTTTCAAAACTAAGGTTGTGTCATCCGCCAGCAGGCTAATAACAATTTCTGTCCCCAACATTACTTCTGTCCCACACGTATACACACACACACACACACACACAAACACACACACACACACACACACACACCTTAATTCCACTCTTTTATATACGCATGTCTGGAGTTCCGGGAGCTCGTTCTCAACGTTCTGGGGATAATCATAGCTGTGCTGATAGCATTGGCCGAAACGTATCCACAACCAAACCAACATTAGCTCATCCACTCATTCACATATGTGTGTGCCCAGAGGTCCGGGAGCTCCAGTCATAAGTCCGGGTGATCTATGTCCGGAGAAGGCTCACATTAGCCGGTCTAAGGGGTCCTGCTGCCCCCCAGCTTCCCCGCCTTTGAGAAGAGACACATAACTCCGCTCTTCCGCTTCTCCGCTATGGGCCCTGGTACTCCCGATCCTCCGAACTCAGGTGAATTGCGTGACGTGCTTCTGCTCTCCTATAAGCCCCTACACACTTCGAACACGGCTGTTATCACCCTGTTACTGCATTTCAATGACACCCATTTGCTTTCGATCTCAGTGTCTGCCACCGTACGGAAAAAGCGGGATGGGTGGGGGGGCATAAGCGCATTCGTGCTGTAAGTAATCAGAAGTTAATAGTGTTAACGGTTTGCGAGAAATTTTTAATGCTAGACAAAAAAAGAAAATTAAAAGGATATAATTAAATAAATAGATAGAAAAATAAAATTAAAAACGAAAAAAAAAAATTGTGAGGGGAATATAACATGTAATTAAGTTGGCGGTTCACAAGGAATCTCAGACATCAAACTGTTTTTAATTGAACATAAATAGTACACCCAAATATACAAATGTACAAATAAACATAGCAAGGTAGAACTGAATGTCAATGAAACAACCAGGGATGAGGAAGCAACGGACATCAGGACATTTGTTCTGTATGTAATGAGAAGTTAATAGTGTTACAGGTTTGTGAGAAATTTACAGTGCGAGACAAAAAAAGAAATTAAAAGGAAGTAATTAAATCAATAGATAGACAAATAAGAAATTAAAACGAAAAAAAAAAAAAAAAATTGCAAGGGGAATGTAACATGTAATCAAGTTGGTTTTTTTGTTTTGTTTTTTTTTTTTTACCAAAAAAAAAAGGAACCTCGGACATGGGTAACTATATTTTTTAGTTTTTGGATTTTTCCATAAGTTTTAAGGATTTTTTTTTTTTTTTTTTTATATTTCAAAATCGTTTATGAAGACATTAAAATTTGGGGAGCATTTTTGCATTCTGTTCTTGTGAATGAAGAACTTGGCCAGGCCTAAAAGAACATTGACACAGAGTTCATCTGTTATGTTGCTTATAAGTAAACAGAATGTTATATCATCTTTTGAGAAGGAAACTGGTGACGATGGAATGAGAAGGAGAAAAAATATATGGTCAGTGGTTTCAATGTTGTCTTCACAAAATGTACAAATATTATCTTCAAAATTAAAGCGTACCCTCGATAATTCCTTAGATGGGTAGATGTCAGTCATAATTTTGAAGTGGGTCTCTTTTGCCTTGGGGGTATGGGTAGAGTCAGATACATGGTTCGCAGCGTGGCAATCGATTCCTCATCAAATTTATTTAAAATATCCTTTTTTTTTTTTTTGACGTCCAGGGAATAAGTTTCCTGTGAAACATTTCCTAATAAAGGAGTTGCCGCGCTTTCTGTCCACAATTGAGATTCCCTGGAGTGATAGTCGGGGTAACTGTGGTTGTACGGTTCGGTGCGTCATTATATTTTTGGTCAGGAATACAAATTGTCGAGGCAGTGCGTTTCGTAACTTTAGCAACTCTAATATGGGAGGCTTGAATCTGTGTGTAGTACAGAACTGCTCATTGTCCAGAGGACTGCCAGTGTCATCCATCAAGTCAATTATCGACCATATACCTTTCTCAAAGCATTCCTTGTAAAACAGAGGTTTGTTGCCATGCAGTACATATCGATTGTTCCAAACTATTATACTGTGTGGTGAGAAATTGTGTACGTATATCATTTTCCAGTATAATAATATTTGTTTATGGAACTCTGAACATTTGACAGGAATCTTGTTGATATCCAAGTCAGAGATAAGCAGAAGACTCAGGCCGCCGACTTTGTTGAATAAGTAGTTTGGAGTACAATACCAGAAAGAACGATGAGGTTTGATCCAGGATTTCAACCAGTTCACCTTCAATGTCCCATTCAAGCAGTCCGACTCTATCACTTTCAGCCCTCCTTCACTTGTTTCTTTCACCATATGTGATTTTTCTTAGATGGTGTGGTCTGTTCCTCCAGATAAAGTTGAAATTGATTTGGTTAACAGATTTTACGAGTTGATTTGGAGCAGCATTGGAATACGCTGGGTATATACATCTGGATAAACACATCCATTTTAGTCAAATATATCCGGCCTAATATTGATAAATCTCTCTGGAGCCATATATTAGAATTAAGCTTTACTTTGATTCAGTTTAGATTCAATGTTCCTGGATTGATTTAACGTTTGGTCCTTGGATAGGAAAATGCTCAAGTATTTTATTTCTGATTTCATAGAAACATCGCTGATTTCCTTTAGTGGCGAGTCATGCAGCGCAAGAAGTTTGCATTTCTTTAAGTTTAATGACAATCCTGAAGCCTTGGAGAATGTTTTGGTTTTTTTCAGCACTTATTGGGACTTGATGTTCATTTTTCAAAACTAAGGTTGTGTCATCCGCCAGCAGGCTAATAACAATTTCTGTCCCCAACATTACTTCTGTCCCACACGTATACACACACACACACACACACACAAACACACACACACACACACACACACACCTTTATTCCACTCTTTTATATACGCATGTCTGGAGTTCCGGGAGCTCGTTCTCAACGTTCTGGGGATAATCATAGCTGTGCTGATAGCATTGGCCGAAACGTATCCACAACCAAACCAACATTAGCTCATCCACTCATTCACATATGTGTGTGCCCAGAGGTCCGGGAGCTCCAGTCATAAGTCCGGGTGATCTATGTCCGGAGAAGGCTCACATTAGCCGGTCTAAGGGGTCCTGCTGCCCCCCAGCTTCCCGGCCTTTGAGAAGAGACACATAACTGCGCTCTTCCGCTTCTCCGCTATGGGCCCTGGTACTCCCGATCCTCCGAACTCAGGTGAATTGCGTGACGTGCTTCTGCTCTCCTATAAGCCCCTACACACTTCGAACACGGCTGTTATCACCCTGTTACTGCATTTCAATGACACCCATTTGCTTTCGATCTCAGTGTCTGCCACCGTACGGAAAAAGCGGGATGGGTGGGGGGGCATAAGCGCATTCGTGGTGTAAGTAATCAGAAGTTAATAGTGTTAACGGTTTGCGAGAAATTTTTAATGCTAGACAAAAAAAGAAAATTAAAAGGATATAATTAAATAAATAGATAGAAAAATAAAATTAAAAACGAAAAAAAAAAATTGTGAGGGGAATATAACATGTAATTAAGTTGGCGGTTCACAAGGAATCTCAGACATCAAACTGTTTTTAATTGAACATAAATAGTACACCCAAATATACAAATGTACAAATAAACATAGCAAGGTAGAACTGAATGTCAATGAAACAACCAGGGATGAGGAAGCAACGGACATCAGGACATTTGTTCTGTATGTAATGAGAAGTTAATAGTGTTACAGGTTTGTGAGAAATTTACAGTGCGAGACAAAAAAAGAAATTAAAAGGAAGTAATTAAATCAATAGATAGACAAATAAGAAATTAAAACGAAAAAAAAAAAAAAAAATTGCAAGGGGAATGTAACATGTAATCAAGTTGTTTTTTTTGTTTTGTTTTTTTTTTTTACCAAAAAAAAAAGGAACCTCGGACATGGGTAACTATATTTTTTTGTTTTCGGATTTTTCCATAAGTTTTAAGGATTTTTTTTTTTTTTTTTTATATTTCAAAATCGTTTATGAAGACATTAAAATTTGGGGAGCATTTTTGCATTCTGTTCTTGTGAATGAAGAACTTGGCCAGGCCTAAAAGAACATTGACACAGAGTTCATCTGTTATGTTGCTTATAAGTAAACAGAATGTTATATCATCTTTTGAGAAGGAAACTGGTGACGATGGAATGAGAAGGAGAAAAAATATATGGTCAGTGGTTTCAATGTTGTCTTCACAAAATGTACAAATATTATCTTCAAAATTAAAGCGTACCCTCGATAATTCCTTAGATGGGTAGATGTCAGTCATAATTTTGAAGTGGGTCTCTTTTGCCTTGGGGGTATGGGTAGAGTCAGATACATGGTTCGCAGCGTGGCAATCGATTCCTCATCAAATTTATTTAAAATATCCTTTTTTTTTTTTTTGACGTCCAGGGAATAAGTTTCCTGTGAAACATTTCCTAATAAAGGAGTTGCCGCGCTTTCTGTCCACAATTGAGATTCCCTGGAGTGATAGTCGGGGTAACTGTGGTTGTACGGTTCGGTGCGTCATTATATTTTTGGTCAGGAATACAAATTGTCGAGGCAGTGCGTTTCGTAACTTTAGCAACTCTAATATGGGAGGCTTGAATCTGTGTGTAGTACAGAACTGCTCATTGTCCAGAGGACTGCCAGTGTCATCCATCAAGTCAATTATCGACCATATACCTTTCTCAAAGCATTCCTTGTAAAACAGAGGTTTGTTGCCATGCAGTACATATCGATTGTTCCAAACTATTATACTGTGTGGTGAGAAATTGTGTACGTATATCATTTTCCAGTATAATAATATTTGTTTATGGAACTCTGAACATTTGACAGGAATCTTGTTGATATCCAAGTCAGAGATAAGCAGAAGACTCAGGCCGCCGACTTTGTTGAATAAGTAGTTTGGAGTACAATACCAGAAAGAACGATGAGGTTTGATCCAGGATTTCAACCAGTTCACCTTCAATGTCCCATTCAAGCAGTCCGACTCTATCACTTTCAGCCCTCCTTCACTTGTTTCTTTCACCATATGTGATTTTTCTTAGATGGTGTGGTCTGTTCCTCCAGATAAAGTTGAAATTGATTTGGTTAACAGATTTTACGAGTTGATTTGGAGCAGCATTGGAATACGCTGGGTATATACATCTGGATAAACACATCCATTTTAGTCAAATATATCCGGCCTAATATTGATAAATCTCTCTGGAGCCATATATTAGAATTAAGCTTTACTTTGATTCAGTTTAGATTCAATGTTCCTGGATTGATTTAACGTTTGGTCCTTGGATAGGAAAATGCTCAAGTATTTTATTTCTGATTTCATAGAAACATCGCTGATTTCCTTTAGTGGCGAGTCATGCAGCGCAAGAAGTTTGCATTTCTTTAAGTTTAATGACAATCCTGAAGCCTTGGAGAATGTTTTGGTTGTTTTCGGCACTTATTGGGACTTGATGTTCATTTTTCAAAACTAAGGTTGTGTCATCTGCCAGCAGGCTAATAACAATTTCAGTCCCCAGCACGTCTAACTTTTGGATATCGTTGCTCTTTTCAACATAAACGGCTAGCATTTCGGTAGCAATTATAAATAAATAGGGTGAGATGGGGCAACCTTGGGGGATTCCCACATCAACATGGAAGCTCGGAGTGGTGCCGCTTGGCAGGGTGACACAGCTATGAATATTCTCATAGAGCCCACGGATCACATTCCTGAATATTTAACCAAATCCAAAATGTTCGAGCGTTGCTATGATAAATGGATGTTCGACCGAGTCAAAGGCTTTAGAAAAGTCCAAGAAGGATATGCGGCCATTATCTTCAATGCGATACGCCTCTAAACCCATCGCTCGCCCCGACTCGGGGAATCCTAGAGCCTACTTGCACCCCCGCCCTAACTTAACTCCCTCACTCGTGGAGCTCCCTGAGCTCCACACATCCCGGAGCATCACGCCGACTCATTCACATTTGAATGATTGTCTTTATTTTATGTCCGCTAGATAGAGGCATCCGCACATGCGCATCAGTGGAGCTTCAGGCCGGCTGAGGCATGGACTGAAAATCATAAAGACATGTGTGATGAGCTAAAAGGAAGATAAGCATATTTTTATAATAAATGTAAGAAAGAGAGGGTAATGCAGCCTCAGGGCGGCACTGGCCCGTGTCTCTCCAAGCCTGCCTTTGGGGGGGGGGGGCACGGAGCAGTGTCTCCCTGTGCCGGTCCCAAGCCCGGATAAATGCAGAGGGTTGCGTCAGGAGGGGCATCCGGCGTAAAACGTTTGCCAAAACCAAACATGCGAGTCAACCATAACTATACCATACCGGATGGGTCGCGGACCGGGTTAACAACGACCGCCATTGGTACTGATGACCTACAGGGTACTAATGGAAATTGGGCTACTGTGGGTCGAAGAACAAGAAGAAGAAGAAGAGGAGGAGTGCGTGTTCGGAAGCAGAGAGAGAGGAGGAAAGGAAAGAGCCTGGGACTGAGAGTAGGGACTTTGAATATTGGGACTATGACAGGAAAAGGTAGAGAGTTGATGGACACGATGCAGAGAAGGAAGCTGGATATACTGTGTGTCCAGGAGACCAGGTGGAAGGGTAGTAAGGCTAGAAGCTTAGGAGCAGGCTTTAAGTTATACTATTATGGTGCTGACAAGAAGAGAAATGGAGTAGGAGTCATCTTGAAGGAGGAGTTCGTAAGGAACGTCCTAGAGGTGAAAAGAATGTCAGATAGACTTATGAGTCTGAAATTGGAAATTGAAGGTGTGATGCTCAGTGTTGTTAGTGGCTATGCGCCACAGGTGGGATGTGAACCTGAAGAGAAGGAGAAGTTCTGGAATGAGTTGGATGAAGTGATGCAGAATATTCCCAGAAATGAGAGAGTGGTAATTGGTGCAGACTTCAATGGACATGTTGGTGAAGGCAATAGAGGGGATGAAGAAGTGATGGGCAGATATGGTATCCAGGATAGGAATGCAGAGGGACAGATGGTGGTAGATTTTGCAAAAGGGATGGAAATGGGTGTAGTGAATACCTTTTTCCAGAAAAAACAGGAACATAGGGTAACTTA
>NW_028234002.1:325000-337500 GCF_037954325.1 Fistularia commersonii
AGCTCCACTCAAACGTCCGGGGGGGGTAAGGGTAAGGGGTCCTGTCCCTCTCCCCCCCTCCTCGCCGCCTCTGAGAAGAGAAACATCTCCTCCACTCCTCCGCTCCTCCGCTGCGGAACCAGGTATTACCGATCCGCCGGACTCAGGCGAATTGCAGAAAGGGGTTTTGCCGTCCTCCGCTCCTCCGCTCCTCCGTTTCGGGCCCTGGAACTCCCGAACCGCTGGACACAAGCGAATCACGGTCCGGGCTTCTGCTCTCCTCCGCTCCTCACCTCATCCGCTCCAGGCCCTGGTACTCCGTGTCCGCGGGAACCCCCCCCAACCCACAAAAACAAACTCTCACACACACACAAACACACGCACACACACACACACACACACACACACAAACACACAAACACACACAGACACACCTGAACTCATCATAGCTGTGCTAATAGCATTGGCCGAAACGTTTCCACAACCAAACCAACATTAGCTCATCCACTCATTCACATATGTGTGTGCCCAGAGGTCCGGGAGCTCCAGTCATAAGTCCGGGTGATCTATGTCCGGAGAAGGCTCACATTAGCCGCTCTAAGGGGTCCTGCTGCCCCCCAGCTTCCCGGCCTTTGAGAAGAGACACATAACTCCGCTCTTCCGCTTCTCCGCTATGGGCCCTGGTACTCCCGATCCTCCGAACTCAGGTGAATTGCGTGACGTGCTTCTGCTCTACTATAAGCCCCTACACACTTCGAACACGGCTGTTATCACCCTGTTACTGCATTTCAATGACACCCATTTGCTTTCGATCTCAGTGTCTGCCACCGTACGGAAAAAGCGGGGGGGTGGGGGGTGGGGGGGCATAAGCGCATTCGTGCTGTAAGTAATCAGAAGTTAATAGTGTTAACGGTTTGCGAGAAATTTTTAATGCTAGACAAAAAAAGAAAATTAAAAGGATATAATTAAATAAATAGATAGAAAAATAAAATTAAAAACGAAAAAAAAAAAATTGTGAGGGGAATATAACATGTAATTAAGTTGGCGGTTCACAGGGAATCTCAGACATCAAACTGTTTTTAATTGAACATAAATAGTACACCCAAATATACAAATGTACAAATAAACATAGCAAGGTAGAACTGAATGTCAATGAAACAACCAGGCATGAGGAAGCAACGGACATGAGGACATTTGTTCTGTATGTAATGAGAAGTTAATAGTGTTACAGGTTTGTGAGAAATTTACAGTGCTAGACAAAAAACGAAATTAAAAGGAAATAATTAGATAAATAGATAGACAAATGAAATTAAAACCAAAAAAAAAAAATGCAAGGGGAATACGACATGTAATTAAGTTGGCGATTCACAAGGAATCTCAGACATCAAACTGTATATTTTTTGTTGTTTATATATAAACATATATAAACAAACATATATTGTTTGTTGTTTATTTTTGGGATATATTGAGGAATATTTAATGGAAAGGAGTCACAATCGCTTTTTGACAATGTCGAAGTGTATACGTGGCTATAGAATTTAAAGTTTTCATTAGAAATTATAGCCTCATCTGTAATTTCCTTGTTGTTAAGACGGGCTTAGCTTTGCTCCGCTCCTCCTCTCCTCCGCTCCTCCGCTCTTCCGCTCCGGGCCCTGGAACTCCCGATCCGCGGGACTTCGGTGAATTCCGGGCCAGTTTTTTGCTCTTCTGCTCTCCTCCCCTCCTCCGCTTCTTCGCTCCCCCGCTTTGGACCCTGGAACTCTTGAACAGGGCCGGGCTTCTGCCCTCCGCCTCTCCTCTGCTCATCCGCTCCAGGCCCTGGCACTCCCTGTGATCCAGTCATTCGCATGTGCGTGCCCGGAGGTCCGGGAGCTCCACTCAAACGTCCGGGGGGGATAAGGGTAAGGGGTCCTGCCCCCCCCCCCCCTCGCCGCCTCTGAGAAGAGAAACATCTCCTCCACTCCTCCGCTCATCCGCTGCGGAACCAGGTACTACCGATCCGCCGGACTCAGGCGAATTGCAGAAAGGGGTTTTGCTGTCCTCCGCTCCTCCGCTCCTCCGCTCCTCCGCTCCTCCGCTCCTCCGCTCCTCCGCTCCTCCGTTTCGGGCCCTGGAACTCCCGAGCCGCTGGACACAAGCGAATCACGGTCCGGGCTTCTGCTCTCCTCCGCTCCTCACCTCATCCGCTCCAGGCCCTGGTACTCCGTGTCCGCGGGAAACCCCCCCAACCCACAAAAACAAACTCTCACACACACACAAACACACGCACACACACACACACACACACACACACACACACAAACACACAAACACACACAGACACACCTGAACTCATCATCGCTGTGCTGATAGCATTGGCCGAAACGTATCCACAACCAAACCAACATTAGCTCATCCAGTCATTCACATATGTGTGTGCCCAGAGGTCCGGGAGCTCCAGTCATAACTCCGGGTGATCTCTGTCCGGAGTAGGCTCACCTTAGCCGGTCTAAGGGGTCCTGCTGCCCCCCAGCTTCCCCGCCTTTGAGAAGAGACACATAACTCCGCTCTTCCGCTTCTCCGCTATGGGCCCTGGTACTCCCGATCCTCCGAACTCAGGTGAATTGCGTGACGTGCTTCTGCTCTCCTATAAGCCCCTACACACTTCGAACACGGCTGTTATCACCCTGTTACTGCATTTCAATGACACCCATTTGCTTTCGATCTCAGTGTCTGCCTCCGTACGGAAAAAGCGGGATGGGTGGGGGGGCATAAGCGCAATCGTGCTGTAAGTAATCAGAAGTTAATAGTGTTAACGGTTTGCGAGAAATTTTTAATGCTAGACAAAAAAAGAAAATTAGAAGGATATAATTAAATAAATAGATAGAAAAATAAAATTAAAAACGAAAAAAAAAAATTGTGAGGGGAATATAACATGTAATTAAGTTGGCGGTTCACAAGGAATCTCAGACATCAAACTGTTTTTAATTGAACATAAATAGTACACCCAAATATACAAATGTACAAATAAACATAGCAAGGTAGAACTGAATGTCAATGAAACAACCAGGGATGAGGAAGCAACGGACATCAGGACATTTGTTCTGTATGTAATGAGAAGTTAATAGTGTTACAGGTTTGTGAGAAATTTACAGTGCGAGACAAAAAAAGAAATTAAAAGGAAGTAATTAAATCAATAGATAGACAAATAAGAAATTAAAACGAAAAAAAAAAAAAAAAATTGCAAGGGGAATGTAACATGTAATCAAGTTGTTTTTTTTTTTTTGTTTTTTTTTTTTTTACCAAAAAAAAAAGGAACCTCGGACATGGGTAACTATATTTTTTAGTTTTTGGATTTTTCCATAAGTTTTAAGGATTTTTTTTTTTTTTTTTTTATATTTCAAAATCGTTTATGAAGACATTAAAATTTGGGGAGCATTTTTGCATTCTGTTCTTGTGAATGAAGAACTTGGCCAGGCCTAAAAGAACATTGACACAGAGTTCATCTGTTATGTTGCTTATAAGTAAACAGAATGTTATATCATCTTTTGAGAAGGAAACTGGTGACGATGGAATGAGAAGGAGAAAAAATATATGGTCAGTGGTTTCAATGTTGTCTTCACAAAATGTACAAATATTATCTTCAAAATTAAAGCGTACCCTCGATAATTCCTTAGATGGGTAGATGTCAGTCATAATTTTGAAGTGGGTCTCTTTTGCCTTGGGGGTATGGGTAGAGTCAGATACATGGTTCGCAGCGTGGCAATCGATTCCTCATCAAATTTATTTAAAATATCCTTTTTTTTTTTTTTGACGTCCAGGGAATAAGTTTCCTGTGAAACATTTCCTAATAAAGGAGTTGCCGCGCTTTCTGTCCACAATTGAGATTCCCTGGAGTGATAGTCGGGGTAACTGTGGTTGTACGGTTCGGTGCGTCATTATATTTTTGGTCAGGAATACAAATTGTCGAGGCAGTGCGTTTCGTAACTTTAGCAACTCTAATATGGGAGGCTTGAATCTGTGTGTAGTACAGAACTGCTCATTGTCCAGAGGACTGCCAGTGTCATCCATCAAGTCAATTATCGACCATATACCTTTCTCAAAGCATTCCTTGTAAAACAGAGGTTTGTTGCCATGCAGTACATATCGATTGTTCCAAACTATTATACTGTGTGGTGAGAAATTGTGTACGTATATCATTTTCCAGTATAATAATATTTGTTTATGGAACTCTGAACATTTGACAGGAATCTTGTTGATATCCAAGTCAGAGATAAGCAGAAGACTCAGGCCGCCGACTTTGTTGAATAAGTAGTTTGGAGTACAATACCAGAAAGAACGATGAGGTTTGATCCAGGATTTCAACCAGTTCACCTTCAATGTCCCATTCAAGCAGTCCGACTCTATCACTTTCAGCCCTCCTTCACTTGTTTCTTTCACCATATGTGATTTTTCTTAGATGGTGTGGTCTGTTCCTCCAGATAAAGTTGAAATTGATTTGGTTAACAGATTTTACGAGTTGATTTGGAGCAGCATTGGAATACGCTGGGTATATACATCTGGATAAACACATCCATTTTAGTCAAATATATCCGGCCTAATATTGATAAATCTCTCTGGAGCCATATATTAGAATTAAGCTTTACTTTGATTCAGTTTAGATTCAATGTTCCTGGATTGATTTAACGTTTGGTCCTTGGATAGGAAAATGCTCAAGTATTTTATTTCTGATTTCATAGAAACATCGCTGATTTCCTTTAGTGGCGAGTCATGCAGCGCAAGAAGTTTGCATTTCTTTAAGTTTAATGACAATCCTGAAGCCTTGGAGAATGTTTTGGTTTTTTTCAGCACTTATTGGGACTTGATGTTCATTTTTCAAAACTAAGGTTGTGTCATCTGCCAGCAGGCTAATAACAATTTCTGTCCCCAACATTACTTCTGTCCCACACGTATACACACACACACACACACACACACACACACACACACCTTAATTCCACTCTTTTATATACGCATGTCTGGAGTTCCGGGAGCTCGTTCTCAACGTTCTGGGGATAATCATAGCTGTGCTGATAGCATTGGCCGAAACGTATCCACAACCAAACCAACATTAGCTCATCCACTCATTCACATATGTGTGTGCCCGGAGGTCCGGGAGCTCCAGTCATAAGTCCGGGTGATCTATGTCCGGAGAAGGCTCACATTAGCCGCTCTAAGGGGTCCTGCTGCCCCCCAGCTTCCCGGCCTTTGAGAAGAGACACATAACTCCGCTCTTCCGCTTCTCCGCTATGGGCCCTGGTACTCCCGATCCTCCGAACTCAGGTGAATTGCGTGACGTGCTTCTGCTCTCCTATAAGCCCCTACACACTTCGAACACGGCTGTTATCACCCTGTTACTGCATTTCAATGACACCCATTTGCTTTCGATCTCAGTGTCTGCCTCCGTACGGAAAAAGCGGGATGGGTGGGGGGGCATAAGCGCATTCGTGGTGTAAGTAATCAGAAGTTAATAGTGTTAACGGTTTGCGAGAAATTTTTAATGCTAGACAAAAAAAGAAAATTAAAAGGATATAATTAAATAAATAGATAGAAAAATAAAATTAAAAACGAAAAAAAAAAATTGTGAGGGGAATATAACATGTAATTAAGTTGGCGGTTCACAAGGAATCTCAGACATCAAACTGTTTTTAATTGAACATAAATAGTACACCCAAATATACAAATGTACAAATAAACATAGCAAGGTAGAACTGAATGTCAATGAAACAACCAGGGATGAGGAAGCAACGGACATCAGGACATTTGTTCTGTATGTAATGAGAAGTTAATAGTGTTACAGGTTTGTGAGAAATTTACAGTGCGAGACAAAAAAAGAAATTAAAAGGAAGTAATTAAATCAATAGATAGACAAATAAGAAATTAAAACGAAAAAAAAAAAAAAAAATTGCAAGGGGAATGTAACATGTAATCAAGTTGTTTTTTTTGTTTTGTTTTTTTTTTTTACCAAAAAAAAAAGGAACCTCGGACATGGGTAACTATATTTTTTTGTTTTCGGATTTTTCCATAAGTTTTAAGGATTTTTTTTTTTTTTTTTTATATTTCAAAATCGTTTATGAAGACATTAAAATTTGGGGAGCATTTTTGCATTCTGTTCTTGTGAATGAAGAACTTGGCCAGGCCTAAAAGAACATTGACACAGAGTTCATCTGTTATGTTGCTTATAAGTAAACAGAATGTTATATCATCTTTTGAGAAGGAAACTGGTGACGATGGAATGAGAAGGAGAAAAAATATATGGTCAGTGGTTTCAATGTTGTCTTCACAAAATGTACAAATATTATCTTCAAAATTAAAGCGTACCCTCGATAATTCCTTAGATGGGTAGATGTCAGTCATAATTTTGAAGTGGGTCTCTTTTGCCTTGGGGGTATGGGTAGAGTCAGATACATAGTTCGCAGCGTGGCAATCGATTCCTCATCAAATTTATTTAAAATATCCTTTTTTTTTTTTTTGACGTCCAGGGAATAAGTTTCCTGTGAAACATTTCCTAATAAAGGAGTTGCCGCGCTTTCTGTCCACAATTGAGATTCCCTGGAGTGATAGTCGGGGTAACTGTGGTTGTACGGTTCGGTGCGTCATTATATTTTTGGTCAGGAATACAAATTGTCGAGGCAGTGCGTTTCGTAACTTTAGCAACTCTAATATGGGAGGCTTGAATCTGTGTGTAGTACAGAACTGCTCATTGTCCAGAGGACTGCCAGTGTCATCCATCAAGTCAATTATCGACCATATACCTTTCTCAAAGCATTCCTTGTAAAACAGAGGTTTGTTGCCATGCAGTACATATCGATTGTTCCAAACTATTATACTGTGTGGTGAGAAATTGTGTACGTATATCATTTTCCAGTATAATAATATTTGTTTATGGAACTCTGAACATTTGACAGGAATCTTGTTGATATCCAAGTCAGAGATAAGCAGAAGACTCAGGCCGCCGACTTTGTTGAATAAGTAGTTTGGAGTACAATACCAGAAAGAACGATGAGGTTTGATCCAGGATTTCAACCAGTTCACCTTCAATGTCCCATTCAAGCAGTCCGACTCTATCACTTTCAGCCCTCCTTCACTTGTTTCTTTCACCATATGTGATTTTTCTTAGATGGTGTGGTCTGTTCCTCCAGATAAAGTTGAAATTGATTTGGTTAACAGATTTTACGAGTTGATTTGGAGCAGCATTGGAATACGCTGGGTATATACATCTGGATAAACACATCCATTTTAGTCAAATATATCCGGCCTAATATTGATAAATCTCTCTGGAGCCATATATTAGAATTAAGCTTTACTTTGATTCAGTTTAGATTCAATGTTCCTGGATTGATTTAACGTTTGGTCCTTGGATAGGAAAATGCTCAAGTATTTTATTTCTGATTTCATAGAAACATCGCTGATTTCCTTTAGTGGCGAGTCATGCAGCGCAAGAAGTTTGCATTTCTTTAAGTTTAATGACAATCCTGAAGCCTTGGAGAATGTTTTGGTTTTTTTCAGCACTTATTGGGACTTGATGTTCATTTTTCAAAACTAAGGTTGTGTCATCTGCCAGCAGGCTAATAACAATTTCTGTCCCCAACATTACTTCTGTCCCACACGTATACACACACACACACACACACACACACACACACACACACACACACACACACACACCTTAATTCCACTCTTTTATATACGCATGTCTGGAGTTCCGGGAGCTCGTTCTCAACGTTCTGGGGATAATCATAGCTGTGCTGATAGCATTGGCCGAAACGTATCCACAACCAAACCAACATTAGCTCATCCACTCATTCACATATGTGTGTGCCCGGAGGTCCGGGAGCTCCAGTCATAAGTCCGGGTGATCTATGTCCGGAGAAGGCTCACATTAGCCGGTCTAAGGGGTCCTGCTGCCCCCCAGCTTCCCCGCCTTTGAGAAGAGACACATAACTGCGCTCTTCCGCTTCTCCGCTATGGGCCCTGGTACTCCCGATCCTCCGAACTCAGGTGAATTGCGTGACGTGCTTCTGCTCTCCTATAAGCCCCTACACACTTCGAACACGGCTGTTATCACCCTGTTACTGCATTTCAATGACACCCATTTGCTTTCGATCTCAGTGTCTGCCTCCGTACGGAAAAAGCGGGATGGGTGGGGGGGCATAAGCGCATTCGTGCTGTAAGTAATCAGAAGTTAATAGTGTTAACGGTTTGCGAGAAATTTTTAATGCTAGACAAAAAAAGAAAATTAAAAGGATATAATTAAATAAATAGATAGAAAAATAAAATTAAAAACGAAAAAAAAAAATTGTGAGGGGAATATAACATGTAATTAAGTTGGCGGTTCACAAGGAATCTCAGACATCAAACTGTTTTTAATTGAACATAAATAGTACACCCAAATATACAAATGTACAAATAAACATAGCAAGGTAGAACTGAATGTCAATGAAACAACCAGGGATGAGGAAGCAACGGACATCAGGACATTTGTTCTGTATGTAATGAGAAGTTAATAGTGTTACAGGTTTGTGAGAAATTTACAGTGCGAGACAAAAAAAGAAATTAAAAGGAAGTAATTAAATCAATAGATAGACAAATAAGAAATTAAAACGAAAAAAAAAAAAAAAAATTGCAAGGGGAATGTAACATGTAATCAAGTTGTTTTTTTTTTTTTGTTTTTTTTTTTTTACCAAAAAAAAAAGGAACCTCGGACATGGGTAACTATATTTTTTAGTTTTTGGATTTTTCCATAAGTTTTAAGGATTTTTTTTTTTTTTTTTTTATATTTCAAAATCGTTTATGAAGACATTAAAATTTGGGGAGCATTTTTGCATTCTGTTCTTGTGAATGAAGAACTTGGCCAGGCCTAAAAGAACATTGACACAGAGTTCATCTGTTATGTTGCTTATAAGTAAACAGAATGTTATATCATCTTTTGAGAAGGAAACTGGTGACGATGGAATGAGAAGGAGAAAAAATATATGGTCAGTGGTTTCAATGTTGTCTTCACAAAATGTACAAATATTATCTTCAAAATTAAAGCGTACCCTCGATAATTCCTTAGATGGGTAGATGTCAGTCATAATTTTGAAGTGGGTCTCTTTTGCCTTGGGGGTATGGGTAGAGTCAGATACATGGTTCGCAGCGTGGCAATCGATTCCTCATCAAATTTATTTAAAATATCCTTTTTTTTTTTTTTGACGTCCAGGGAATAAGTTTCCTGTGAAACATTTCCTAATAAAGGAGTTGCCGCGCTTTCTGTCCACAATTGAGATTCCCTGGAGTGATAGTCGGGGTAACTGTGGTTGTACGGTTCGGTGCGTCATTATATTTTTGGTCAGGAATACAAATTGTCGAGGCAGTGCGTTTCGTAACTTTAGCAACTCTAATATGGGAGGCTTGAATCTGTGTGTAGTACAGAACTGCTCATTGTCCAGAGGACTGCCAGTGTCATCCATCAAGTCAATTATCGACCATATACCTTTCTCAAAGCATTCCTTGTAAAACAGAGGTTTGTTGCCATGCAGTACATATCGATTGTTCCAAACTATTATACTGTGTGGTGAGAAATTGTGTACGTATATCATTTTCCAGTATAATAATATTTGTTTATGGAACTCTGAACATTTGACAGGAATCTTGTTGATATCCAAGTCAGAGATAAGCAGAAGACTCAGGCCGCCGACTTTGTTGAATAAGTAGTTTGGAGTACAATACCAGAAAGAACGATGAGGTTTGATCCAGGATTTCAACCAGTTCACCTTCAATGTCCCATTCAAGCAGTCCGACTCTATCACTTTCAGCCCTCCTTCACTTGTTTCTTTCACCATATGTGATTTTTCTTAGATGGTGTGGTCTGTTCCTCCAGATAAAGTTGAAATTGATTTGGTTAACAGATTTTACGAGTTGATTTGGAGCAGCATTGGAATACGCTGGGTATATACATCTGGATAAACACATCCATTTTAGTCAAATATATCCGGCCTAATATTGATAAATCTCTCTGGAGCCATATATTAGAATTAAGCTTTACTTTGATTCAGTTTAGATTCAATGTTCCTGGATTGATTTAACGTTTGGTCCTTGGATAGGAAAATGCTCAAGTATTTTATTTCTGATTTCATGGAAACATCGCTGATTTCCTTTAGTGGCGAGTCATGCAGCGCAAGAAGTTTGCATTTCTTTAAGTTTAATGACAATCCTGAAGCCTTGGAGAATGTTTTGGTTGTTTTCGGCACTTATTGGGACTTGATGTTCATTTTTCAAAACTAAGGTTGTGTCATCTGCCAGCAGGCTAATAACAATTTCAGTCCCCAGCACGTCTAACTTTTGGATATCGTTGCTCTTTTCAACATAAACGGCTAGCATTTCGGTAGCAATTATAAATAAATAGGGTGAGATGGGGCAACCTTGGGGGATTCCCACATCAACATGGAAGCTCGGAGTGGTGCCGCTTGGCAGGGTGACACAGCTATGAATATTCTCATAGAGCCCACGGATCACATTCCTGAATATTTAACCAAATCCAAAATGTTCGAGCGTTGCTATGATAAATGGATGTTCGACCGAGTCAAAGGCTTTAGAAAAGTCCAAGAAGGATATGCGGCCATTATCTTCAATGCGATACGCCTCTAAACCCATCGCTCGCCCCGACTCGGGGAATCCTAGAGCCTACTTGCACCCCCGCCCTAACTTAACTCCCTCACTCGTGGAGCTCCCTGAGCTCCACACATCCCGGAGCATCACGCCGACTCATTCACATTTGAATGATTGTCTTTATTTTATGTCCGCTAGATAGAGGCATCCGCACATGCGCATCAGTGGAGCTTCAGGCCGGCTGAGGCATGGACTGAAAATCATAAAGACATGTGTGATGAGCTAAAAGGAAGATAAGCATATTTTTATAATAAATGTAAGAAAGAGAGGGTAATGCAGCCTCAGGGCGGCACTGGCCCGTGTCTCTCCAAGCCTGCCTTTGGGGGGGGGGGGGGGGGGGGGGGGGGGCACGGAGCAGTGTCTCCCTGTGCCGGTCCCAAGCCCGGATAAATGCAGAGGGTTGCGTCAGGAGGGGCATCCGGCGTAAAACGTTTGCCAAAACCAAACATGCGAGTCAACCATAACTATACCATACCGGATGGGTCGCGGACCGGGTTAACAACGACCGCCATTGGTACTGATGACCTACAGGGTACTAATGGAAATCGGGCTACTGTGGGTCGAAGAACAAGAAGAAGAAGAAGAGGAGGAGTGCGTGTTCGGAAGCAGAGAGAGAGGAGGAAAGGAAAGAGCCTGGGACTGAGAGTAGGGACTTTGAATATTGGGACTATGACAGGAAAAGGTAGAGAGTTGATGGACACGATGCAGAGAAGGAAGCTGGATATACTGTGTGTCCAGGAGACCAGGTGGAAGGGTAGTAAGGCTAGAAGCTTAGGAGCAGGCTTTAAGTTATACTATTATGGTGCTGACAAGAAGAGAAATGGAGTAGGAGTCATCTTGAAGGAGGAGTTCGTAAGGAACGTCCTAGAGGTGAAAAGAATGTCAGATAGACTTATGAGTCTGAAATTGGAAATTGAAGGTGTGATGCTCAGTGTTGTTAGTGGCTATGCGCCACAGGTGGGATGTGAACCTGAAGAGAAGGAGAAGTTCTGGAATGAGTTGGATGAAGTGATGCAGAATATTCCCAGAAATGAGAGAGTGGTAATTGGTGCAGACTTCAATGGACATGTTGGTGAAGGCAATAGAGGGGATGAAGAAGTGATGGGCAGATATGGTATCCAGGATAGGAATGCAGAGGGACAGATGGTGGTAGATTTTGCAAAAGGGATGGAAATGGGTGTAGTGAATACCTTTTTCCAGAAAAAACAGGAACATAGGGTAACTTATAAGAGCGGAGGTAGGAGCACGCAGGTAGACTACATCTTGTATAGACGAGGTAACCTGAAAGAGATCGGTGACTGCAAAGTAGTTGTAGGTGGGCGTGTCGCCAGACAGCATAGGATGGCGGTTTGTGCGACGACTCTGGTGACAAGGTAGATGACGAGGACAAAGGCAGAGCAGAGGACAAAGTGGTGGAAGCTGAAAAGGGAGGAGCGTTGCACGGTTTTCAGGGAGGAGTTGAGAAAGGGTCTGGGTGGTCAGGGTGAGCTGCCAGATGATTGGACAACAACAGCTAGTGTTATCAGGGAGACAGGTAGAAGAGTACTCGGTTTGTCATCTGGAAGGAAAGTTGATAAGGAGACTTGGTGGTGGAATGAGGAAGTGCAGGAGTATATACGGAGAAAGCGGTTAGCGAAGAAGAAGTGGGATACTGAGAGGACTGAAGAGAACAGAAAGCAGTTCAGGGAGATGCGGCGAAAGGTAAAGATGGCGGTAGCGAAGGCAAAACAAAGGGCGTATGATGACTTGTATGCTCAGTTGGATAGTAAGGAGGGTGAGAACGATCTATATAGGTTGGCGAAACAGAGAGATAAAGATGGAAAGGATGTACAACAGGTCCGGGTGATTAAGGA
>NW_028234002.1:347500-365000 GCF_037954325.1 Fistularia commersonii
CCTACACACTTCGAACACGGCTGTTATCACCCTGTTACTGCATTTCAATGACACCCATTTGCTTTCGATCTCAGTGTCTGCCTCCGTACGGAAAAAGCGGGATGGGTGGGGGGGCATAAGCGCAATCGTGCTGTAAGTAATCAGAAGTTAATAGTGTTAACGGTTTGCGAGAAATTTTTAATGCTAGACAAAAAAAGAAAATTAGAAGGATATAATTAAATAAATAGATAGAAAAATAAAATTAAAAACGAAAAAAAAAAATTGTGAGGGGAATATAACATGTAATTAAGTTGGCGGTTCACAAGGAATCTCAGACATCAAACTGTTTTTAATTGAACATAAATAGTACACCCAAATATACAAATGTACAAATAAACATAGCAAGGTAGAACTGAATGTCAATGAAACAACCAGGGATGAGGAAGCAACGGACATCAGGACATTTGTTCTGTATGTAATGAGAAGTTAATAGTGTTACAGGTTTGTGAGAAATTTACAGTGCGAGACAAAAAAAGAAATTAAAAGGAAGTAATTAAATCAATAGATAGACAAATAAGAAATTAAAACGAAAAAAAAAAAAAAAAATTGCAAGGGGAATGTAACATGTAATCAAGTTGTTTTTTTTGTTTTTTTTTTTTTTTTTACCAAAAAAAAAAGGAACCTCGGACATGGGTAACTATATTTTTTTGTTTTCGGATTTTTCCATAAGTTTTAAGGATTTTTTTTTTTTTTTTTATATTTCAAAATCGTTTATGAAGACATTAAAATTTGGGGAGCATTTTTGCATTCTGTTCTTGTGAATGAAGAACTTGGCCAGGCCTAAAAGAACATTGACACAGAGTTCATCTGTTATGTTGCTTATAAGTAAACAGAATGTTATATCATCTTTTGAGAAGGAAACTGGTGACGATGGAATGAGAAGGAGAAAAAATATATGGTCAGTGGTTTCAATGTTGTCTTCACAAAATGTACAAATATTATCTTCAAAATTAAAGCGTACCCTCGATAATTCCTTAGATGGGTAGATGTCAGTCATAATTTTGAAGTGGGTCTCTTTTGCCTTGGGGGTATGGGTAGAGTCAGATACATAGTTCGCAGCGTGGCAATCGATTCCTCATCAAATTTATTTAAAATATCCTTTTTTTTTTTTTTGACGTCCAGGGAATAAGTTTCCTGTGAAACATTTCCTAATAAAGGAGTTGCTGCGCTTTCTGTCCACAATTGAGATTCCCTGGAGTGATAGTCGGGGTAACTGTGGTTGTACGGTTCGGTGCGTCATTATATTTTTGGTCAGGAATACAAATTGTCGAGGCAGTGCGTTTCGTAACTTTAGCAACTCTAATATGGGAGGCTTGAATCTGTGTGTAGTACAGAACTGCTCATTGTCCAGAGGACTGCCAGTGTCATCCATCAAGTCAATTATTGACCATATACCTTTCTCAAAGCATTCCTTGTAAAACAGAGGTTTGTTGCCATGCAGTACATATCGATTGTTCCAAACTATTATACTGTGTGGTGAGAAATTGTGTACGTATATCATTTTCCAGTATAATAATATTTGTTTATGGAACTCTGAACATTTGACAGGAATCTTGTTGATATCCAAGTCAGAGATAAGCAGAAGACTCAGGCCGCCGACTTTGTTGAATAAGTAGTTTGGAGTACAATACCAGAAAGAACGATGAGGTTTGATCCAGGATTTCAACCAGTTCACCTTCAATGTCCCATTCAAGCAGTCCAACTCTATCACTTTCAGCCCTCCTTCACTTGTTTCTTTCACCATATGTGATTTTTCTTAGATGGTGTGGTCTGTTCCTCCAGATAAAGTTGAAATTGATTTGGTTAACAGATTTTACGAGTTGATTTGGAGCAGCATTGGAATACGCTGGGTATATACATCTGGATAAACACATCCATTTTAGTCAAATATATCCGGCCTAATATTGATAAATCTCTCTGGAGCCATATATTAGAATTAAGCTTTACTTTGATTCAGTTTAGATTCAATGTTCCTGGATTGATTTAACGTTTGGTCCTTGGATAGGAAAATGCTCAAGTATTTTATTTCTGATTTCATAGAAACATCGCTGATTTCCTTTAGTGGCGAGTCATGCAGCGCAAGAAGTTTGCATTTCTTTAAGTTTAATGACAATCCTGAAGCCTTGGAGAATGTTTTGGTTTTTTTCAGCACTTATTGGGACTTGATGTTCATTTTTCAAAACTAAGGTTGTGTCATCTGCCAGCAGGCTAATAACAATTTCTGTCCCCAACATTACTTCTGTCCCACACGTATACACACACACACACACACACACACACACACACACACACACACACACACACCTTAATTCCACTCTTTTATATACGCATGTCTGGAGTTCCGGGAGCTCGTTCTCAACGTTCTGGGGATAATCATAGCTGTGCTGATAGCATTGGCCGAAACGTATCCACAACCAAACCAACATTAGCTCATCCACTCATTCACATATGTGTGTGCCCAGAGGTCCGGGAGCTCCAGTCATAAGTCCGGGTGATCTATGTCCGGAGAAGACTCACATTAGCCGGTCTAAGGGGTCCTGCTGCCCCCCAGTTTCCCCGCCTTTGAGAAGAGACACATAACTCCGCTCTTCCGCTTCTCCGCTATGGGCCCTGGTACTCCCGATCCTCCGAACTCAGGTGAATTGCGTGACGTGCTTCTGCTCTCCTATAAGCCCCTACACACTTCGAACACGGCTGTTATCACCCTGTTACTGCATTTCAATGACACCCATTTGCTTTCGATCTCAGTGTCTGCCTCCGTACGGAAAAAGCGGGATGGGTGGGGGGGCATAAGCGCATTCGTGGTGTAAGTAATCAGAAGTTAATAGTGTTAACGGTTTGCGAGAAATTTTTAATGCTAGACAAAAAAAGAAAATTAGAAGGATATAATTAAATAAATAGATAGAAAAATAAAATTAAAAACGAAAAAAAAAAATTGTGAGGGGAATATAACATGTAATTAAGTTGGCGGTTCACAAGGAATCTCAGACATCAAACTGTTTTTAATTGAACATAAATAGTACACCCAAATATACAAATGTACAAATAAACATAGCAAGGTAGAACTGAATGTCAATGAAACAACCAGGGATGAGGAAGCAACGGACATCAGGACATTTGTTCTGTATGTAATGAGAAGTTAATAGTGTTACAGGTTTGTGAGAAATTTACAGTGCGAGACAAAAAAAGAAATTAAAAGGAAGTAATTAAATCAATAGATAGACAAATAAGAAATTAAAACGAAAAAAAAAAAAAAAATTGCAAGGGGAATGTAACATGTAATCAAGTTGTTTTTTTTGTTTTGTTTTTTTTTTTTACCAAAAAAAAAAGGAACCTCGGACATGGGTAACTATATTTTTTTGTTTTCGGATTTTTCCATAAGTTTTAAGGATTTTTTTTTTTTTTTTTTATATTTCAAAATCGTTTATGAAGACATTAAAATTTGGGGAGCATTTTTGCATTCTGTTCTTGTGAATGAAGAACTTGGCCAGGCCTAAAAGAACATTGACACAGAGTTCATCTGTTATGTTGCTTATAAGTAAACAGAATGTTATATCATCTTTTGAGAAGGAAACTGGTGACGATGGAATGAGAAGGAGAAAAAATATATGGTCAGTGGTTTCAATGTTGTCTTCACAAAATGTACAAATATTATCTTCAAAATTAAAGCGTACCCTCGATAATTCCTTAGATGGGTAGATGTCAGTCATAATTTTGAAGTGGGTCTCTTTTGCCTTGGGGGTATGGGTAGAGTCAGATACATAGTTCGCAGCGTGGCAATCGATTCCTCATCAAATTTATTTAAAATATCCTTTTTTTTTTTTTTGACGTCCAGGGAATAAGTTTCCTGTGAAACATTTCCTAATAAAGGAGTTGCCGCGCTTTCTGTCCACAATTGAGATTCCCTGGAGTGATAGTCGGGGTAACTGTGGTTGTACGGTTCGGTGCGTCATTATATTTTTGGTCAGGAATACAAATTGTCGAGGCAGTGCGTTTCGTAACTTTAGCAACTCTAATATGGGAGGCTTGAATCTGTGTGTAGTACAGAACTGCTCATTGTCCAGAGGACTGCCAGTGTCATCCATCAAGTCAATTATCGACCATATACCTTTCTCAAAGCATTCCTTGTAAAACAGAGGTTTGTTGCCATGCAGTACATATCGATTGTTCCAAACTATTATACTGTGTGGTGAGAAATTGTGTACGTATATCATTTTCCAGTATAATAATATTTGTTTATGGAACTCTGAACATTTGACAGGAATCTTGTTGATATCCAAGTCAGAGATAAGCAGAAGACTCAGGCCGCCGACTTTGTTGAATAAGTAGTTTGGAGTACAATACCAGAAAGAACGATGAGGTTTGATCCAGGATTTCAACCAGTTCACCTTCAATGTCCCATTCAAGCAGTCCGACTCTATCACTTTCAGCCCTCCTTCACTTGTTTCTTTCACCATATGTGATTTTTCTTAGATGGTGTGGTCTGTTCCTCCAGATAAAGTTGAAATTGATTTGGTTAACAGATTTTACGAGTTGATTTGGAGCAGCATTGGAATACGCTGGGTATATACATCTGGATAAACACATCCATTTTAGTCAAATATATCCGGCCTAATATTGATAAATCTCTCTGGAGCCATATATTAGAATTAAGCTTTACTTTGATTCAGTTTAGATTCAATGTTCCTGGATTGATTTAACGTTTGGTCCTTGGATAGGAAAATGCTCAAGTATTTTATTTCTGATTTCATAGAAACATCGCTGATTTCCTTTAGTGGCGAGTCATGCAGCGCAAGAAGTTTGCATTTCTTTAAGTTTAATGACAATCCTGAAGCCTTGGAGAATGTTTTGGTTTTTTTCAGCACTTATTGGGACTTGATGTTCATTTTTCAAAACTAAGGTTGTGTCATCTGCCAGCAGGCTAATAACAATTTCTGTCCCCAACATTACTTCTGTCCCACACGTATACACACACACACACACACACACACACACACACACACACCTTAATTCCACTCTTTTATATACGCATGTCTGGAGTTCCGGGAGCTCGTTCTCAACGTTCTGGGGATAATCATAGCTGTGCTGATAGCATTGGCCGAAACGTATCCACAACCAAACCAACATTAGCTCATCCACTCATTCATATATGTGTGTGCCCAGAGGTCCGGGAGCTCCAGTCATAACTCCGGGTGATATCTGTCCGGAGTAGGCTCACATTAGCCGGTCTAAGGGGTCCTGCTGCCCCCCAGCTTCCCCGCCTTTGAGAAGAGACACATAACTCCGCTCTTCCGCTTCTCCGCTATGGGCCCTGGTACTCCCGATCCTCCGAACTCAGGTGAATTGCGTGACGTGCTTCTGCTCTACTATAAGCCCCTACACACTTCGAACACGGCTGTTATCACCCTGTTACTGCATTTCAATGACACCCATTTGCTTTCGATCTCAGTGTCTGCCTCCGTACGGAAAAAGCGGGATGGGTGGGGGGGCATAAGCGCATTCGTGCTGTAAGTAATCAGAAGTTAATAGTGTTAACGGTTTGCGAGAAATTTTTAATGCTAGACAAAAAAAGAAAATGAAAAGGATATAATTAAATAAATAGATAGAAAAATAAAATTAAAAACGAAAAAAAAAAATTGTGAGGGGAATATAACATGTAATTAAGTTGGCGGTTCACAAGGAATCTCAGACATCAAACTGTTTTTAATTGAACATAAATAGTACACCCAAATATACAAATGTACAAATAAACATAGCAAGGTAGAACTGAATGTCAATGAAACAACCAGGGATGAGGAAGCAACGGACATCAGGACATTTGTTCTGTATGTAATGAGAAGTTAATAGTGTTACAGGTTTGTGAGAAATTTACAGTGCGAGACAAAAAAAGAAATTAAAAGGAAGTAATTAAATCAATAGATAGACAAATAAGAAATTAAAACGAAAAAAAAAAAAAAAAAATTGCAAGGGGAATGTAACATGTAATCAAGTTGTTTTTTTTTTTTTGTTTTTTTTTTTACCAAAAAAAAAAGGAACCTCGGACATGGGTAACTATATTTTTTTGTTTTCGGATTTTTCCATAAGTTTTAAGGATTTTTTTTTTTTTTTTTATATTTCAAAATCGTTTATGAAGACATTAAAATTTGGGGAGCATTTTTGCATTCTGTTCTTGTGAATGAAGAACTTGGCCAGGCCTAAAAGAACATTGACACAGAGTTCATCTGTTATGTTGCTTATAAGTAAACAGAATGTTATATCATCTTTTGAGAAGGAAACTGGTGACGATGGAATGAGAAGGAGAAAAAATATATGGTCAGTGGTTTCAATGTTGTCTTCACAAAATGTACAAATATTATCTTCAAAATTAAAGCGTACCCTCGATAATTCCTTAGATGGGTAGATGTCAGTCATAATTTTGAAGTGGGTCTCTTTTGCCTTGGGGGTATGGGTAGAGTCAGATACATAGTTCGCAGCGTGGCAATCGATTCCTCATCAAATTTATTTAAAATATCCTTTTTTTTTTTTTTGACGTCCAGGGAATAAGTTTCCTGTGAAACATTTCCTAATAAAGGAGTTGCCGCGCTTTCTGTCCACAATTGAGATTCCCTGGAGTGATAGTCGGGGTAACTGTGGTTGTACGGTTCGGTGCGTCATTATATTTTTGGTCAGGAATACAAATTGTCGAGGCAGTGCGTTTCGTAACTTTAGCAACTCTAATATGGGAGGCTTGAATCTGTGTGTAGTACAGAACTGCTCATTGTCCAGAGGACTGCCAGTGTCATCCATCAAGTCAATTATTGACCATATACCTTTCTCAAAGCATTCCTTGTAAAACAGAGGTTTGTTGCCATGCAGTACATATCGATTGTTCCAAACTATTATACTGTGTGGTGAGAAATTGTGTACGTATATCATTTTCCAGTATAATAATATTTGTTTATGGAACTCTGAACATTTGACAGGAATCTTGTTGATATCCAAGTCAGAGATAAGCAGAAGACTCAGGCCACCGACTTTGTTGAATAAGTAGTTTGGAGTACAATACCAGAAAGAACGATGAGGTTTGATCCAGGATTTCAACCAGTTCACCTTCAATGTCCCATTCAAGCAGTCCGACTCTATCACTTTCAGCCCTCCTTCACTTGTTTCTTTCACCATATGTGATTTTTCTTAGATGGTGTGGTCTGTTCCTCCAGATAAAGTTGAAATTGATTTGGTTAACAGATTTTACGAGTTGATTTGGAGCAGCATTGGAATACGCTGGGTATATACATCTGGATAAACACATCCATTTTAGTCAAATATATCCGGCCTAATATTGATAAATCTCTCTGGAGCCATATATTAGAATTAAGCTTTACTTTGATTCAGTTTAGATTCAATGTTCCTGGATTGATTTAACGTTTGGTCCTTGGATAGGAAAATGCTCAAGTATTTTATTTCTGATTTCATAGAAACATCGCTGATTTCCTTTAGTGGCGAGTCATGCAGCGCAAGAAGTTTGCATTTCTTTAAGTTTAATGACAATCCTGAAGCCTTGGAGAATGTTTTGGTTTTTTTCAGCACTTATTGGGACTTGATGTTCATTTTTCAAAACTAAGGTTGTGTCATCTGCCAGCAGGCTAATAACAATTTCTGTCCCCAACATTACTTCTGTCCCACACGTATACACACACACACACACACACACACACACACACACACACCTTAATTCCACTCTTTTATATACGCATGTCTGGAGTTCCGGGAGCTCGTTCTCAACGTTCTGGGGATAATCATAGCTGTGCTGATAGCATTGGCCGAAACGTATCCACAACCAAACCAACATTAGCTCATCCACTCATTCATATATGTGTGTGCCCAGAGGTCCGGGAGCTCCAGTCATAACTCCGGGTGATATCTGTCCGGAGTAGGCTCACATTAGCCGGTCTAAGGGGTCCTGCTGCCCCCCAGCTTCCCCGCCTTTGAGAAGAGACACATAACTCCGCTCTTCCGCTTCTCCGCTATGGGCCCTGGTACTCCCGATCCTCCGAACTCAGGTGAATTGCGTGACGTGCTTCTGCTCTACTATAAGCCCCTACACACTTCGAACACGGCTGTTATCACCCTGTTACTGCATTTCAATGACACCCATTTGCTTTCGATCTCAGTGTCTGCCTCCGTACGGAAAAAGCGGGATGGGTGGGGGGGCATAAGCGCATTCGTGCTGTAAGTAATCAGAAGTTAATAGTGTTAACGGTTTGCGAGAAATTTTTAATGCTAGACAAAAAAAGAAAATGAAAAGGATATAATTAAATAAATAGATAGAAAAATAAAATTAAAAACGAAAAAAAAAAATTGTGAGGGGAATATAACATGTAATTAAGTTGGCGGTTCACAAGGAATCTCAGACATCAAACTGTTTTTAATTGAACATAAATAGTACACCCAAATATACAAATGTACAAATAAACATAGCAAGGTAGAACTGAATGTCAATGAAACAACCAGGGATGAGGAAGCAACGGACATCAGGACATTTGTTCTGTATGTAATGAGAAGTTAATAGTGTTACAGGTTTGTGAGAAATTTACAGTGCGAGACAAAAAAAGAAATTAAAAGGAAGTAATTAAATCAATAGATAGACAAATAAGAAATTAAAACGAAAAAAAAAAAAAAAAATTGCAAGGGGAATGTAACATGTAATCAAGTTGTTTTTTTTTTTTTGTTTTTTTTTTTACCAAAAAAAAAAGGAACCTCGGACATGGGTAACTATATTTTTTTGTTTTCGGATTTTTCCATAAGTTTTAAGGATTTTTTTTTTTTTTTTTATATTTCAAAATCGTTTATGAAGACATTAAAATTTGGGGAGCATTTTTGCATTCTGTTCTTGTGAATGAAGAACTTGGCCAGGCCTAAAAGAACATTGACACAGAGTTCATCTGTTATGTTGCTTATAAGTAAACAGAATGTTATATCATCTTTTGAGAAGGAAACTGGTGACGATGGAATGAGAAGGAGAAAAAATATATGGTCAGTGGTTTCAATGTTGTCTTCACAAAATGTACAAATATTATCTTCAAAATTAAAGCGTACCCTCGATAATTCCTTAGATGGGTAGATGTCAGTCATAATTTTGAAGTGGGTCTCTTTTGCCTTGGGGGTATGGGTAGAGTCAGATACATAGTTCGCAGCGTGGCAATCGATTCCTCATCAAATTTATTTAAAATATCCTTTTTTTTTTTTTTGACGTCCAGGGAATAAGTTTCCTGTGAAACATTTCCTAATAAAGGAGTTGCCGCGCTTTCTGTCCACAATTGAGATTCCCTGGAGTGATAGTCGGGGTAACTGTGGTTGTACGGTTCGGTGCGTCATTATATTTTTGGTCAGGAATACAAATTGTCGAGGCAGTGCGTTTCGTAACTTTAGCAACTCTAATATGGGAGGCTTGAATCTGTGTGTAGTACAGAACTGCTCATTATCCAGAGGACTGCCAGTGTCATCCATCAAGTCAATTATTGACCATATACCTTTCTCAAAGCATTCCTTGTAAAACAGAGGTTTGTTGCCATGCAGTACATATCGATTGTTCCAAACTATTATACTGTGTGGTGAGAAATTGTGTACGTATATCATTTTCCAGTATAATAATATTTGTTTATGGAACTCTGAACATTTGACAGGAATCTTGTTGATATCCAAGTCAGAGATAAGCAGAAGACTCAGGCCACCGACTTTGTTGAATAAGTAGTTTGGAGTACAATACCAGAAAGAACGATGAGGTTTGATCCAGGATTTCAACCAGTTCACCTTCAATGTCCCATTCAAGCAGTCCGACTCTATCACTTTCAGCCCTCCTTCACTTGTTTCTTTCACCATATGTGATTTTTCTTAGATGGTGTGGTCTGTTCCTCCAGATAAAGTTGAAATTGATTTGGTTAACAGATTTTACGAGTTGATTTGGAGCAGCATTGGAATACGCTGGGTATATACATCTGGATAAACACATCCATTTTAGTCAAATATATCCGGCCTAATATTGATAAATCTCTCTGGAGCCATATATTAGAATTAAGCTTTACTTTGATTCAGTTTAGATTCAATGTTCCTGGATTGATTTAACGTTTGGTCCTTGGATAGGAAAATGCTCAAGTATTTTATTTCTGATTTCATAGAAACATCGCTGATTTCCTTTAGTGGCGAGTCATGCAGCGCAAGAAGTTTGCATTTCTTTAAGTTTAATGACAATCCTGAAGCCTTGGAGAATGTTTTGGTTTTTTTCAGCACTTATTGGGACTTGATGTTCATTTTTCAAAACTAAGGTTGTGTCATCCGCCAGCAGGCTAATAACAATTTCTGTCCCCAACATTACTTCTGTCCCACACGTATACACACACACACACACACACACAAACACACACACACACACACACACACACCTTAATTCCACTCTTTTATATACGCATGTCTGGAGTTCCGGGAGCTCGTTCTCAACGTTCTGGGGATAATCATAGCTGTGCTGATAGCATTGGCCGAAACGTATCCACAACCAAACCAACATTAGCTCATCCACTCATTCACATATGTGTGTGCCCAGAGGTCCGGGAGCTCCAGTCATAAGTCCGGGTGATCTATGTCCGGAGAAGGCTCACATTAGCCGGTCTAAGGGGTCCTGCTGCCCCCCAGCTTCCCCGCCTTTGAGAAGAGACACATAACTCCGCTCTTCCGCTTCTCCGCTATGGGCCCTGGTACTCCCGATCCTCCGAACTCAGGTGAATTGCGTGACGTGCTTCTGCTCTCCTATAAGCCCCTACACACTTCGAACACGGCTGTTATCACCCTGTTACTGCATTTCAATGACACCCATTTGCTTTCGATCTCAGTGTCTGCCACCGTACGGAAAAAGCGGGGGGTGGGGGGGCATAAGCGCATTCGTGCTGTAAGTAATCAGAAGTTAATAGTGTTAACGGTTTGCGAGAAATTTTTAATGCTAGACAAAAAAAGAAAATTAAAAGGATATAATTAAATAAATAGATAGAAAAATAAAATTAAAAACGAAAAAAAAAAATTGTGAGGGGAATATAACATGTAATTAAGTTGGCGGTTCACAAGGAATCTCAGACATCAAACTGTTTTTAATTGAACATAAATAGTACACCCAAATATACAAATGTACAAATAAACATAGCAAGGTAGAACTGAATGTCAATGAAACAACCAGGGATGAGGAAGCAACGGACATCGGGACATTTGTTCTGTATGTAATGAGAAGTTAATAGTGTTACAGGTTTGTGAGAAATTTACAGTGCGAGACAAAAAAAGAAATTAAAAGGAAGTAATTAAATCAATAGATAGACAAATAAGAAATTAAAACGAAAAAAAAAAAAATTGCAAGGGGAATGTAACATGTAATCAAGTTGTTTTTTTTTTTTTGTTTTTTTTTTTTTACCAAAAAAAAAAGGAACCTCGGACATGGGTAACTATATTTTTTAGTTTTTGGATTTTTCCATAAGTTTTAAGGATTTTTTTTTTTTTTTTTTTATATTTCAAAATCGTTTATGAAGACATTAAAATTTGGGGAGCATTTTTGCATTCTGTTCTTGTGAATGAAGAACTTGGCCAGGCCTAAAAGAACATTGACACAGAGTTCATCTGTTATGTTGCTTATAAGTAAACAGAATGTTATATCATCTTTTGAGAAGGAAACTGGTGACGATGGAATGAGAAGGAGAAAAAATATATGGTCAGTGGTTTCAATGTTGTCTTCACAAAATGTACAAATATTATCTTCAAAATTAAAGCGTACCCTCGATAATTCCTTAGATGGGTAGATGTCAGTCATAATTTTGAAGTGGGTCTCTTTTGCCTTGGGGGTATGGGTAGAGTCAGATACATGGTTCGCAGCGTGGCAATCGATTCCTCATCAAATTTATTTAAAATATCCTTTTTTTTTTTTTTGACGTCCAGGGAATAAGTTTCCTGTGAAACATTTCCTAATAAAGGAGTTGCCGCGCTTTCTGTCCACAATTGAGATTCCCTGGAGTGATAGTCGGGGTAACTGTGGTTGTACGGTTCGGTGCGTCATTATATTTTTGGTCAGGAATACAAATTGTCGAGGCAGTGCGTTTCGTAACTTTAGCAACTCTAATATGGGAGGCTTGAATCTGTGTGTAGTACAGAACTGCTCATTGTCCAGAGGACTGCCAGTGTCATCCATCAAGTCAATTATCGACCATATACCTTTCTCAAAGCATTCCTTGTAAAACAGAGGTTTGTTGCCATGCAGTACATATCGATTGTTCCAAACTATTATACTGTGTGGTGAGAAATTGTGTACGTATATCATTTTCCAGTATAATAATATTTGTTTATGGAACTCTGAACATTTGACAGGAATCTTGTTGATATCCAAGTCAGAGATAAGCAGAAGACTCAGGCCGCCGACTTTGTTGAATAAGTAGTTTGGAGTACAATACCAGAAAGAACGATGAGGTTTGATCCAGGATTTCAACCAGTTCACCTTCAATGTCCCATTCAAGCAGTCCGACTCTATCACTTTCAGCCCTCCTTCACTTGTTTCTTTCACCATATGTGATTTTTCTTAGATGGTGTGGTCTGTTCCTCCAGATAAAGTTGAAATTGATTTGGTTAACAGATTTTACGAGTTGATTTGGAGCAGCATTGGAATACGCTGGGTATATACATCTGGATAAACACATCCATTTTAGTCAAATATATCCGGCCTAATATTGATAAATCTCTCTGGAGCCATATATTAGAATTAAGCTTTACTTTGATTCAGTTTAGATTCAATGTTCCTGGATTGATTTAACGTTTGGTCCTTGGATAGGAAAATGCTCAAGTATTTTATTTCTGATTTCATAGAAACATCGCTGATTTCCTTTAGTGGCGAGTCATGCAGCGCAAGAAGTTTGCATTTCTTTAAGTTTAATGACAATCCTGAAGCCTTGGAGAATGTTTTGGTTTTTTTCAGCACTTATTGGGACTTGATGTTCATTTTTCAAAACTAAGGTTGTGTCATCCGCCAGCAGGCTAATAACAATTTCTGTCCCCAACATTACTTCTGTCCCACACGTATACACACACACACACACACACACAAACACACACACACACACACACACACACCTTAATTCCACTCTTTTATATACGCATGTCTGGAGTTCCGGGAGCTCGTTCTCAACGTTCTGGGGATAATCATAGCTGTGCTGATAGCATTGGCCGAAACGTATCCACAACCAAACCAACATTAGCTCATCCACTCATTCACATATGTGTGTGCCCAGAGGTCCGGGAGCTCCAGTCATAAGTCCGGGTGATCTATGTCCGGAGAAGGCTCACATTAGCCGGTCTAAGGGGTCCTGCTGCCCCCCAGCTTCCCCGCCTTTGAGAAGAGACACATAACTCCGCTCTTCCGCTTCTCCGCTATGGGCCCTGGTACTCCCGATCCTCCGAACTCAGGTGAATTGCGTGACGTGCTTCTGCTCTCCTATAAGCCCCTACACACTTCGAACACGGCTGTTATCACCCTGTTACTGCATTTCAATGACACCCATTTGCTTTCGATCTCAGTGTCTGCCACCGTACGGAAAAAGCGGGGGGTGGGGGGGCATAAGCGCATTCGTGCTGTAAGTAATCAGAAGTTAATAGTGTTAACGGTTTGCGAGAAATTTTTAATGCTAGACAAAAAAAGAAAATTAAAAGGATATAATTAAATAAATAGATAGAAAAATAAAATTAAAAACGAAAAAAAAAAATTGTGAGGGGAATATAACATGTAATTAAGTTGGCGGTTCACAAGGAATCTCAGACATCAAACTGTTTTTAATTGAACATAAATAGTACACCCAAATATACAAATGTACAAATAAACATAGCAAGGTAGAACTGAATGTCAATGAAACAACCAGGGATGAGGAAGCAACGGACATCAGGACATTTGTTCTGTATGTAATGAGAAGTTAATAGTGTTACAGGTTTGTGAGAAATTTACAGTGCGAGACAAAAAAAGAAATTAAAAGGAAGTAATTAAATCAATAGATAGACAAATAAGAAATTAAAACGAAAAAAAAAAAAAAAAATTGCAAGGGGAATGTAACATGTAATCAAGTTGTTTTTTTTTTTTTGTTTTTTTTTTTTTACCAAAAAAAAAAGGAACCTCGGACATGGGTAACTATATTTTTTAGTTTTTGGATTTTTCCATAAGTTTTAAGGATTTTTTTTTTTTTTTTTTTATATTTCAAAATCGTTTATGAAGACATTAAAATTTGGGGAGCATTTTTGCATTCTGTTCTTGTGAATGAAGAACTTGGCCAGGCCTAAAAGAACATTGACACAGAGTTCATCTGTTATGTTGCTTATAAGTAAACAGAATGTTATATCATCTTTTGAGAAGGAAACTGGTGACGATGGAATGAGAAGGAGAAAAAATATATGGTCAGTGGTTTCAATGTTGTCTTCACAAAATGTACAAATATTATCTTCAAAATTAAAGCGTACCCTCGATAATTCCTTAGATGGGTAGATGTCAGTCATAATTTTGAAGTGGGTCTCTTTTGCCTTGGGGGTATGGGTAGAGTCAGATACATGGTTCGCAGCGTGGCAATCGATTCCTCATCAAATTTATTTAAAATATCCTTTTTTTTTTTTTTGACGTCCAGGGAATAAGTTTCCTGTGAAACATTTCCTAATAAAGGAGTTGCCGCGCTTTCTGTCCACAATTGAGATTCCCTGGAGTGATAGTCGGGGTAACTGTGGTTGTACGGTTCGGTGCGTCATTATATTTTTGGTCAGGAATACAAATTGTCGAGGCAGTGCGTTTCGTAACTTTAGCAACTCTAATATGGGAGGCTTGAATCTGTGTGTAGTACAGAACTGCTCATTGTCCAGAGGACTGCCAGTGTCATCCATCAAGTCAATTATCGACCATATACCTTTCTCAAAGCATTCCTTGTAAAACAGAGGTTTGTTGCCATGCAGTACATATCGATTGTTCCAAACTATTATACTGTGTGGTGAGAAATTGTGTACGTATATCATTTTCCAGTATAATAATATTTGTTTATGGAACTCTGAACATTTGACAGGAATCTTGTTGATATCCAAGTCAGAGATAAGCAGAAGACTCAGGCCGCCGACTTTGTTGAATAAGTAGTTTGGAGTACAATACCAGAAAGAACGATGAGGTTTGATCCAGGATTTCAACCAGTTCACCTTCAATGTCCCATTCAAGCAGTCCGACTCTATCACTTTCAGCCCTCCTTCACTTGTTTCTTTCACCATATGTGATTTTTCTTAGATGGTGTGGTCTGTTCCTCCAGATAAAGTTGAAATTGATTTGGTTAACAGATTTTACGAGTTGATTTGGAGCAGCATTGGAATACGCTGGGTATATACATCTGGATAAACACATCCATTTTAGTCAAATATATCCGGCCTAATATTGATAAATCTCTCTGGAGCCATATATTAGAATTAAGCTTTACTTTGATTCAGTTTAGATTCAATGTTCCTGGATTGATTTAACGTTTGGTCCTTGGATAGGAAAATGCTCAAGTATTTTATTTCTGATTTCATGGAAACATCGCTGATTTCCTTTAGTGGCGAGTCATGCAGCGCAAGAAGTTTGCATTTCTTTAAGTTTAATGACAATCCTGAAGCCTTGGAGAATGTTTTGGTTGTTTTCGGCACTTATTGGGACTTGATGTTCATTTTTCAAAACTAAGGTTGTGTCATCTGCCAGCAGGCTAATAACAATTTCAGTCCCCAGCACGTCTAACTTTTGGATATCGTTGCTCTTTTCAACATAAACGGCTAGCATTTCGGTAGCAATTATAAATAAATAGGGTGAGATGGGGCAACCTTGGGGGATTCCCACATCAACATGGAAGCTCGGAGTGGTGCCGCTTGGCAGGGTGACACAGCTATGAATATTCTCATAGAGCCCACGGATCACATTCCTGAATATTTAACCAAATCCAAAATGTTCGAGCGTTGCTATGATAAATGGATGTTCGACCGAGTCAAAGGCTTTAGAAAAGTCCAAGAAGGATATGCGGCCATTATCTTCAATGCGATACGCCTCTAAACCCATCGCTCGCCCCGACTCGGGGAATCCTAGAGCCTACTTGCACCCCCGCCCTAACTTAACTCCCTCACTCGTGGAGCTCCCTGAGCTCCACACATCCCGGAGCATCACGCCGACTCATTCACATTTGAATGATTGTCTTTATTTTATGTCCGCTAGATAGAGGCATCCGCACATGCGCATCAGTGGAGCTTCAGGCCGGCTGAGGCATGGACTGAAAATCATAAAGACATGTGTGATGAGCTAAAAGGAAGATAAGCATATTTTTATAATAAATGTAAGAAAGAGAGGGTAATGCAGCCTCAGGGCGGCACTGGCCCGTGTCTCTCCAAGCCTGCCTTTGGGGGGGGGGGGCACGGAGCAGTGTCTCCCTGTGCCGGTCCCAAGCCCGGATAAATGCAGAGGGTTGCGTCAGGAGGGGCATCCGGCGTAAAACGTTTGCCAAAACCAAACATGCGAGTCAACCATAACTATACCATACCGGATGGGTCGCGGACCGGGTTAACAACGACCGCCATTGGTACTGATGACCTACAGGGTACTAATGGAAATCGGGCTACTGTGGGTCGAAGAACAAGAAGAAGAAGAAGAGGAGGAGTGCGTGTTCGCAAGCAGAGAGAGAGGAGGAAAGGAAAGAGCCTGGGACTGAGAGTAGGGACTTTGAATATTGGGACTATGACAGGAAAAGGTAGAGAGTTGATGGACACGATGCAGAGAAGGAAGCTGGATATACTGTGTGTCCAGGAGACCAGGTGGAAGGGTAGTAAGGCTAGAAGCTTAGGAGCAGGCTTTAAGTTATACTATTATGGTGCTGACAAGAAGAGAAATGGAGTAGGAGTCATCTTGAAGGAGGAGTTTGTAAGGAACGTCCTAGAGGTGAAAAGAATGTCAGATAGACTTATGAGTCTGAAATTGGAAATTGAAGGTGTGATGCTCAGTGTTGTTAGTGGCTATGCGCCACAGGTGGGATGTGAACCTGAAGAGAAGGAGAAGTTCTGGAATGAGTTGGATGAAGTGATGCAGAATATTCCCAGAAATGAGAGAGTGGTAATTGGTGCAGACTTCAATGGACATGTTGGTGAAGGCAATAGAGGGGATGAAGAAGTGATGGGCAGATATGGTATCCAGGATAGGAATGCAGAGGGACAGATGGTGGTAGATTTTGCAAAAGGGATGGAAATGGGTGTAGTGAATACCTTTTTCCAGAAAAAACAGGAACATAGGGTAACTTATAAGAGCGGAGGTAGGAGCACGCAGGTAGACTACATCTTGTATAGACGAGGTAACCTGAAAGAGATCGGTGACTGCAAAGTAGTTGTAGGTGGGCGTGTAGCCAGACAGCATAGGATGGCGGTTTGTGCGACGACTCTGGTG
>NW_028234002.1:375000-380000 GCF_037954325.1 Fistularia commersonii
CTCAGGCGAATTGCAGAAAGGGGTTTTGCCGTCCTCCGCTCCTCCGCTCCTCCGTTTCGGGCCCTGGAACTCCCGAACCGCTGGACACAAGCGAATCACGGTCCGGGCTTCTGCTCTCCTCCGCTCCTCACCTCATCCGCTCCAGGCCCTGGTACTCCGTGTCCGCGGGAACCCCCCCCAACCCACAAAAACAAACTCTCACACACACACAAACACACGCACACACACACACACACACACACACACAAACACACAAACACACACAGACACACCTGAACTCATCATCGCTGTGCTGATAGCATTGGCCGAAACGTATCCACAACCAAACCAACATTAGCTCATCCACTCATTCACATATGTGTGTGCCCAGAGGTCCGGGAGCTCCAGTCATAAGTCCGGGTGATCTATGTCCGGAGAAGGCTCACATTAGCCGGTCTAAGGGGTCCTGCTGCCCCCCAGCTTCCCGGCCTTTGAGAAGAGACACATAACTGCGCTCTTCCGCTTCTCCGCTATGGGCCCTGGTACTCCCGATCCTCCGAACTCAGGTGAATTGCGTGACGTGCTTCTGCTCTCCTATAAGCCCCTACACACTTCGAACACGGCTGTTATCACCCTGTTACTGCATTTCAATGACACCCATTTGCTTTCGATCTCAGTGTCTGCCACCGTACGGAAAAAGCGGGATGGGTGGGGGGGCATAAGCGCATTCGTGCTGTAAGTAATCAGAAGTTAATAGTGTTAACGGTTTGCGAGAAATTTTTAATGCTAGACAAAAAAAGAAAATTAAAAGGATATAATTAAATAAATAGATAGAAAAATAAAATTAAAAACGAAAAAAAAAAATTGTGAGGGGAATATAACATGTAATTAAGTTGGCGGTTCACAAGGAATCTCAGACATCAAACTGTTTTTAATTGAACATAAATAGTACACCCAAATATACAAATGTACAAATAAACATAGCAAGGTAGAACTGAATGTCAATGAAACAACCAGGGATGAGGAAGCAACGGACATCAGGACATTTGTTCTGTATGTAATGAGAAGTTAATAGTGTTACAGGTTTGTGAGAAATTTACAGTGCGAGACAAAAAAAGAAATTAAAAGGAAGTAATTAAATCAATAGATAGACAAATAAGAAATTAAAACGAAAAAAAAAAAAAAAAATTGCAAGGGGAATGTAACATGTAATCAAGTTGTTTTTTTTGTTTTGTTTTTTTTTTTTACCAAAAAAAAAAGGAACCTCGGACATGGGTAACTATATTTTTTTGTTTTCGGATTTTTCCATAAGTTTTAAGGATTTTTTTTTTTTTTTTTTATATTTCAAAATCGTTTATGAAGACATTAAAATTTGGGGAGCATTTTTGCATTCTGTTCTTGTGAATGAAGAACTTGGCCAGGCCTAAAAGAACATTGACACAGAGTTCATCTGTTATGTTGCTTATAAGTAAACAGAATGTTATATCATCTTTTGAGAAGGAAACTGGTGACGATGGAATGAGAAGGAGAAAAAATATATGGTCAGTGGTTTCAATGTTGTCTTCACAAAATGTACAAATATTATCTTCAAAATTAAAGCGTACCCTCGATAATTCCTTAGATGGGTAGATGTCAGTCATAATTTTGAAGTGGGTCTCTTTTGCCTTGGGGGTATGGGTAGAGTCAGATACATAGTTCGCAGCGTGGCAATCGATTCCTCATCAAATTTATTTAAAATATCCTTTTTTTTTTTTTTTGACGTCCAGGGAATAAGTTTCCTGTGAAACATTTCCTAATAAAGGAGTTGCCGCGCTTTCTGTCCACAATTGAGATTCCCTGGAGTGATAGTCGGGGTAACTGTGGTTGTACGGTTCGGTGCGTCATTATATTTTTGGTCAGGAATACAAATTGTCGAGGCAGTGCGTTTCGTAACTTTAGCAACTCTAATATGGGAGGCTTGAATCTGTGTGTAGTACAGAACTGCTCATTGTCCAGAGGACTGCCAGTGTCATCCATCAAGTCAATTATCGACCATATACCTTTCTCAAAGCATTCCTTGTAAAACAGAGGTTTGTTGCCATGCAGTACATATCGATTGTTCCAAACTATTATACTGTGTGGTGAGAAATTGTGTACGTATATCATTTTCCAGTATAATAATATTTGTTTATGGAACTCTGAACATTTGACAGGAATCTTGTTGATATCCAAGTCAGAGATAAGCAGAAGACTCAGGCCGCCGACTTTGTTGAATAAGTAGTTTGGAGTACAATACCAGAAAGAACGATGAGGTTTGATCCAGGATTTCAACCAGTTCACCTTCAATGTCCCATTCAAGCAGTCCGACTCTATCACTTTCAGCCCTCCTTCACTTGTTTCTTTCACCATATGTGATTTTTCTTAGATGGTGTGGTCTGTTCCTCCAGATAAAGTTGAAATTGATTTGGTTAACAGATTTTACGAGTTGATTTGGAGCAGCATTGGAATACGCTGGGTATATACATCTGGATAAACACATCCATTTTAGTCAAATATATCCGGCCTAATATTGATAAATCTCTCTGGAGCCATATATTAGAATTAAGCTTTACTTTGATTCAGTTTAGATTCAATGTTCCTGGATTGATTTAACGTTTGGTCCTTGGATAGGAAAATGCTCAAGTATTTTATTTCTGATTTCATAGAAACATCGCTGATTTCCTTTAGTGGCGAGTCATGCAGCGCAAGAAGTTTGCATTTCTTTAAGTTTAATGACAATCCTGAAGCCTTGGAGAATGTTTTGGTTGTTTTCGGCACTTATTGGGACTTGATGTTCATTTTTCAAAACTAAGGTTGTGTCATCTGCCAGCAGGCTAATAACAATTTCAGTCCCCAGCACGTCTAACTTTTGGATATCGTTGCTCTTTTCAACATAAACGGCTAGCATTTCGGTAGCAATTATAAATAAATAGGGTGAGATGGGGCAACCTTGGGGGATTCCCACATCAACATGGAAGCTCGGAGTGGTGCCGCTTGGCAGGGTGACACAGCTATGAATATTCTCATAGAGCCCACGGATCACATTCCTGAATATTTAACCAAATCCAAAATGTTCGAGCGTTGCTATGATAAATGGATGTTCGACCGAGTCAAAGGCTTTAGAAAAGTCCAAGAAGGATATGCGGCCATTATCTTCAATGCGATACGCCTCTAAACCCATCGCTCGCCCCGACTCGGGGAATCCTAGAGCCTACTTGCACCCCCGCCCTAACTTAACTCCCTCACTCGTGGAGCTCCCTGAGCTCCACACATCCCGGAGCATCACGCCGACTCATTCACATTTGAATGATTGTCTTTATTTTATGTCCGCTAGATAGAGGCATCCGCACATGCGCATCAGTGGAGCTTCAGGCCGGCTGAGGCATGGACTGAAAATCATAAAGACATGTGTGATGAGCTAAAAGGAAGATAAGCATATTTTTATAATAAATGTAAGAAAGAGAGGGTAATGCAGCCTCAGGGCGGCACTGGCCCGTGTCTCTCCAAGCCTGCCTTTGGGGGGGGGGGGCACGGAGCAGTGTCTCCCTGTGCCGGTCCCAAGCCCGGATAAATGCAGAGGGTTGCGTCAGGAGGGGCATCCGGCGTAAAACGTTTGCCAAAACCAAACATGCGAGTCAACCATAACTATACCATACCGGATGGGTCGCGGACCGGGTTAACAACGACCGCCATTGGTACTGATGACCTACAGGGTACTAATGGAAATTGGGCTACTGTGGGTCGAAGAACAAGAAGAAGAAGAAGAGGAGGAGTGCGTGTTCGGAAGCAGAGAGAGAGGAGGAAAGGAAAGAGCCTGGGACTGAGAGTAGGGACTTTGAATATTGGGACTATGACAGGAAAAGGTAGAGAGTTGATGGACACGATGCAGAGAAGGAAGCTGGATATACTGTGTGTCCAGGAGACCAGGTGGAAGGGTAGTAAGGCTAGAAGCTTAGGAGCAGGCTTTAAGTTATACTATTATGGTGCTGACAAGAAGAGAAATGGAGTAGGAGTCATCTTGAAGGAGGAGTTCGTAAGGAACGTCCTAGAGGTGAAAAGAATGTCAGATAGACTTATGAGTCTGAAATTGGAAATTGAAGGTGTGATGCTCAGTGTTGTTAGTGGCTATGCGCCACAGGTGGGATGTGAACCTGAAGAGAAGGAGAAGTTCTGGAATGAGTTGGATGAAGTGATGCAGAATATTCCCAGAAATGAGAGAGTGGTAATTGGTGCAGACTTCAATGGACATGTTGGTGAAGGCAATAGAGGGGATGAAGAAGTGATGGGCAGATATGGTATCCAGGATAGGAATGCAGAGGGACAGATGGTGGTAGATTTTGCAAAAGGGATGGAAATGGGTGTAGTGAATACCTTTTTCCAGAAAAAACAGGAACATAGGGTAACTTATAAGAGCGGAGGTAGGAGCACGCAGGTAGACTACATCTTGTATAGACGAGGTAACCTGAAAGAGATCGGTGACTGCAAAGTAGTTGTAGGTGGGCGTGTCGCCAGACAGCATAGGATGGCGGTTTGTGCGACGACTCTGGTGACAAGGTAGATGACGAGGACAAAGGCAGAGCAGAGGACAAAGTGGTGGAAGCTGAAAAGGGAGGAGCGTTGCACGGTTTTCAGGGAGGAGTTGAGAAAGGGTCTGGGTGGTCAGGGTGAGCTGCCAGATGATTGGACAACAACAGCTAGTGTTATCAGGGAGACAGGTAGAAGAGTACTCGGTTTGTCATCTGGAAGGAAAGTTGATAAGGAGACTTGGTGGTGGAATGAGGAAGTGCAGGAGTATATACGGAGAAAGCGGTTAGCGAAGAAGAAGTGGGATACTGAGAGGACTGAAGAGAACAGAAAGCAGTTCAGGGAGATGCGGCGAAAGGTAAAGATGGCGGTAGCGAAGGCAAAACAAAGGGCGTATGATGACTTGTATGCTCAGTTGGATAGTAAGGAGGGTGAGAACGATCTATATAGGTTGGCGAAACAGAGAGATAAAGATGGAA
>NW_028234002.1:390000-392500 GCF_037954325.1 Fistularia commersonii
GGGTCCTGCTGCCCCCCAGCTTCCCGGCCTTTGAGAAGAGACACATAACTGCGCTCTTCCGCTTCTCCGCTATGGGCCCTGGTACTCCCGATCCTCCGAACTCAGGTGAATTGCGTGACGTGCTTCTGCTCTCCTATAAGCCCCTACACACTTCGAACACGGCTGTTATCACCCTGTTACTGCATTTCAATGACACCCATTTGCTTTCGATCTCAGTGTCTGCCACCGTACGGAAAAAGCGGGATGGGTGGGGGGGCATAAGCGCATTCGTGCTGTAAGTAATCAGAAGTTAATAGTGTTAACGGTTTGCGAGAAATTTTTAATGCTAGACAAAAAAAGAAAATTAAAAGGATATAATTAAATAAATAGATAGAAAAATAAAATTAAAAACGAAAAAAAAAAATTGTGAGGGGAATATAACATGTAATTAAGTTGGCGGTTCACAAGGAATCTCAGACATCAAACTGTTTTTAATTGAACATAAATAGTACACCCAAATATACAAATGTACAAATAAACATAGCAAGGTAGAACTGAATGTCAATGAAACAACCAGGGATGAGGAAGCAACGGACATCAGGACATTTGTTCTGTATGTAATGAGAAGTTAATAGTGTTACAGGTTTGTGAGAAATTTACAGTGCGAGACAAAAAAAGAAATTAAAAGGAAGTAATTAAATCAATAGATAGACAAATAAGAAATTAAAACGAAAAAAAAAAAAAAAATTGCAAGGGGAATGTAACATGTAATCAAGTTGTTTTTTTTGTTTTGTTTTTTTTTTTTACCAAAAAAAAAAGGAACCTCGGACATGGGTAACTATATTTTTTTGTTTTCGGATTTTTCCATAAGTTTTAAGGATTTTTTTTTTTTTTTTTTATATTTCAAAATCGTTTATGAAGACATTAAAATTTGGGGAGCATTTTTGCATTCTGTTCTTGTGAATGAAGAACTTGGCCAGGCCTAAAAGAACATTGACACAGAGTTCATCTGTTATGTTGCTTATAAGTAAACAGAATGTTATATCATCTTTTGAGAAGGAAACTGGTGACGATGGAATGAGAAGGAGAAAAAATATATGGTCAGTGGTTTCAATGTTGTCTTCACAAAATGTACAAATATTATCTTCAAAATTAAAGCGTACCCTCGATAATTCCTTAGATGGGTAGATGTCAGTCATAATTTTGAAGTGGGTCTCTTTTGCCTTGGGGGTATGGGTAGAGTCAGATACATAGTTCGCAGCGTGGCAATCGATTCCTCATCAAATTTATTTAAAATATCCTTTTTTTTTTTTTTGACGTCCAGGGAATAAGTTTCCTGTGAAACATTTCCTAATAAAGGAGTTGCCGCGCTTTCTGTCCACAATTGAGATTCCCTGGAGTGATAGTCGGGGTAACTGTGGTTGTACGGTTCGGTGCGTCATTATATTTTTGGTCAGGAATACAAATTGTCGAGGCAGTGCGTTTCGTAACTTTAGCAACTCTAATATGGGAGGCTTGAATCTGTGTGTAGTACAGAACTGCTCATTGTCCAGAGGACTGCCAGTGTCATCCATCAAGTCAATTATCGACCATATACCTTTCTCAAAGCATTCCTTGTAAAACAGAGGTTTGTTGCCATGCAGTACATATCGATTGTTCCAAACTATTATACTGTGTGGTGAGAAATTGTGTACGTATATCATTTTCCAGTATAATAATATTTGTTTATGGAACTCTGAACATTTGACAGGAATCTTGTTGATATCCAAGTCAGAGATAAGCAGAAGACTCAGGCCGCCGACTTTGTTGAATAAGTAGTTTGGAGTACAATACCAGAAAGAACGATGAGGTTTGATCCAGGATTTCAACCAGTTCACCTTCAATGTCCCATTCAAGCAGTCCGACTCTATCACTTTCAGCCCTCCTTCACTTGTTTCTTTCACCATATGTGATTTTTCTTAGATGGTGTGGTCTGTTCCTCCAGATAAAGTTGAAATTGATTTGGTTAACAGATTTTACGAGTTGATTTGGAGCAGCATTGGAATACGCTGGGTATATACATCTGGATAAACACATCCATTTTAGTCAAATATATCCGGCCTAATATTGATAAATCTCTCTGGAGCCATATATTAGAATTAAGCTTTACTTTGATTCAGTTTAGATTCAATGTTCCTGGATTGATTTAACGTTTGGTCCTTGGATAGGAAAATGCTCAAGTATTTTATTTCTGATTTCATAGAAACATCGCTGATTTCCTTTAGTGGCGAGTCATGCAGCGCAAGAAGTTTGCATTTCTTTAAGTTTAATGACAATCCTGAAGCCTTGGAGAATGTTTTGGTTGTTTTCGGCACTTATTGGGACTTGATGTTCATTTTTCAAAACTAAGGTTGTGTCATCTGCCAGCAGGCTAATAACAATTTCAGTCCCCAGCACGTCTAACTTTTGGATATCGTTGCTCTTTTCAACATAAACGGCTAGCATTTCGGTAGCAATTATAAATAAATAGGGTGAGATGGGG
>NW_028234002.1:400000-402500 GCF_037954325.1 Fistularia commersonii
AGGAGCGGAGGAGCGGAGGAGAGGAGGAGCGGAGCAAAGCTAAGCCCGTCTTAACAACAAGGAAATTACAGATGAGGCTATAATTTCTAATGAAAACTTTAAATTCTATAGCCACGTATACACTTCGACATTGTCAAAAAGCGATTGTGACTCCTTTCCATTAAATATTCCTCAATATATCCCAAAAATAAACAACAAACAATATATGTTTGTTTATATATGTTTATATATAAACAACAAAAAATATACAGTTTGATGTCTGAGATTCCTTGTGAATCGCCAACTTAATTACATGTCGTATTCCCCTTGCATTTTTTTTTTTTGGTTTTAATTTCATTTGTCTATCTATTTATCTAATTATTTCCTTTTAATTTCGTTTTTTGTCTAGCACTGTAAATTTCTCACAAACCTTTAACACTATTAACTTCTCATTACATACAGAACAAATGTCCTCATGTCCGTTGCTTCCTCATGCCTGGTTGTTTCATTGACATTCAGTTCTACCTTGCTATGTTTATTTGTACATTTGTATATTTGGGTGTACTATTTATGTTCAATTAAAAACAGTTTGATGTCTGAGATTCCCTGTGAACCGCCAACTTAATTACATGTTATATTCCCCTCACAATTTTTTTTTTTTCGTTTTTAATTTTATTTTTCTATCTATTTATTTAATTATATCCTTTTAATTTTCTTTTTTTGTCTAGCATTAAAAATTTCTCGCAAACCGTTAACACTATTAACTTCTGATTACTTACAGCACGAATGCGCTTATGCCCCCCCACCCCCCACCCCCCCGCTTTTTCCGTACGGTGGCAGACACTGAGATCGAAAGCAAATGGGTGTCATTGAAATGCAGTAACAGGGTGATAACAGCCGTGTTCGAAGTGTGTAGGGGCTTATAGTAGAGCAGAAGCACGTCACGCAATTCACCTGAGTTCGGAGGATCGGGAGTACCAGGGCCCATAGCGGAGAAGCGGAAGAGCGGAGTTATGTGTCTCTTCTCAAAGGCCGGGAAGCTGGGGGGCAGCAGGACCCCTTAGAGCGGCTAATGTGAGCCTTCTCCGGACATAGATCACCCGGACTTATGACTGGAGCTCCCGGACCTCTGGGCACACACATATGTGAATGAGTGGATGAGCTAATGTTGGTTTGGTTGTGGAAACGTTTCGGCCAATGCTATTAGCACAGCTATGATGAGTTCAGGTGTGTCTGTGTGTGTTTGTGTGTTTGTGTGTGTGTGTGTGTGTGTGTGTGTGCGTGTGTTTGTGTGTGTGTGAGAGTTTGTTTTTGTGGGTTGGGGGGGGTTCCCGCGGACACGGAGTACCAGGGCCTGGAGCGGATGAGGTGAGGAGCGGAGGAGAGCAGAAGCCCGGACCGTGATTCGCTTGTGTCCAGCGGTTCGGGAGTTCCAGGGCCCGAAACGGAGGAGCGGAGGAGCGGAGGACGGCAAAACCCCTTTCTGCAATTCGCCTGAGTCCGGCGGATCGGTAATACCTGGTTCCGCAGCGGAGGAGCGGAGGAGTGGAGGAGATGTTTCTCTTCTCAGAGGCGGCGAGGAGGGGGGGAGAGGGACAGGACCCCTTACCCTTACCCCCCCCGGACGTTTGAGTGGAGCTCCCGGACCTCCGGGCACGCACATGCGAATGACTGGATCACAGGGAGTGCCAGGGCCTGGAGCGGATGAGCAGAGGAGAGGCGGAGGGCAGAAGCCCGGCCCTGTTCAAGAGTTCCAGGGTCCAAAGCGGGGGAGCGAAGAAGCGGAGGAGGGGAGGAGAGCAGAAGAGCAAAAAAACTGGCCCGGAATTCACCGAAGTCCCGCGGATCGGGAGTTCCAGGGCCCGGAGCGGAAGAGCGGAGGAGAGGAGGAGCGGAGCAAAGCGGAAGCCCGTCTTAACAACAAGGAAATTACAGATGAGGCTATCATTTCCAATGAAAACTTTAAATTCTATAGCCACCTATACACTTCGACATTGTCAAAAAGCGATTGTGACTCCTTTCCATTAAATATTCCTCAATATATCCCAAAAATAAACAACAAACAATATATGTTTGTTTATATATGTTTATATATAAACAACAAAAAATATACAGTTTGATGTCTGAGATTCCTTGTGAATCGCCAACTTAATTACATGTCGTATTCCCCTTGCATTTTTTTTTTTCGGTTTTAATTTCATTGGTCTATCTATTTATTTAATTATTTCCTTTTAATTTCTTTTTTTGTCTAGCAATGTAAATTTCTCACAAACCGTTAACACTATTAACTTCTGATTACATACAGAACGAATGTCCTTATGTCCTTTTCTTCTTCATGCCTGGTTGTTTCATTGACATTCAGTTCTACCTTGCCATGTTTATTTGTACATTTGCGTGTACTATTTATGTTCAATTAAAAAAAAAAAAAAAAAAAGAATGAGAGGCTGAGAAAATCTCCATGTCTCTCTCTCTCCCCCCTTAATGCCCCCCCGCTTTTTCCGTACGTTGGCAGACAATGAGA